>NC_079170.1:30225214-30525214 GCF_947568905.1 Ostrea edulis
TTTGCTTAGACATGTGAGAACAAGAGGTCCACGACCGACAATACTCACCTTAGCTACTACTGCATTACCTCATGTAAAAATGAAAATAAAAATCCTTACAAATATACATTGCTGGATCCAGTAAATGCTGTACCAAGCCCCGTATTGCTCTTCACGAAAATATCAACCGCTGTGAAGGAGAAACTTCAAACTTACTGTGCCTCTATATATGCAAGAAACGGTGTAAATCATATGTGGATTCTTAAAACTTTTAGTAAAATTGAAATCGCAAAACTTTTCTCAAATCAACATCAAAACGCAAGACTTTTCAACACTTTACACGACCATTCCTCACGATAACTTGAAGACTATACATTTTGGCATCATAGACAGTTGCTTCCTCAACAAAAATGGAAAACGGAAATATTCATATCTAGTGATCAGTCATCCAAAAACCTATTTTGCTAAATACCACTCTGATTTTTAAAAAAGTGAAATTTAAAAAAAAATATGCTAGAGTTCCTCATTGACAATATCTTCGTGGTCTTTCGTGATCAGGTCTTCTAACAGTCTGTCAGAATTCCCATGGGCACGAATTGTGCTCGGGTGCTAACTGTCCTGTTTTTAAATTCATATGAAGCAGAATTTATTCAAAAACTTCTATGTGAGAAGAAATCTCTTGCTGTGGCCTTCAATTCGACATTTAGATATATCGACAATGTTTTATCTATTAACAATAATAACTTTCATTCATATGTCGAAATAAAAGACACCACAGAATCGTTCACTTCTGCTTCATATTAAGTAGCAGTCCACGTAAGAATCATGCAGAATGAAAAAAAAAGCGGCACAGCTATAAATTTAAAATCTCTTGGAAAATGGCTAATTTTGACGAAAATCATGTTTTGAACATGATCCAATAAAAAAATTCACCTTGAATCCTTCTTAAGATTTTTAATCGGCTGAAAGGATATTCGGTTTCAAAAATATTTTCCCGTTGTTTTCTTTATAAAGAGCACTAATGAAAATGGTCATAAAAATTAATTATCGGACACTGTCATTAAAAATTAATAGATATATAAAGTCAATAGTATGGACAGTAAAAGAAATAACAAACATCATTTGGAAACATGTTTACAAATTAGTTACAGATTTTTAAAAACTACGTACGATCTAGCAGATTGACGATTTTATTATCTCCCTTTGCTAACTCTTTAGTGTTAAAGATACGATTGTTTGGGGAAACATGACAACATGTCATACGAGTTGGCGGTTTGAAGACAGACGGTGCCGTTTTGTAACATTCTTTATGGACAAATACTCCATGTGAAGAAGTTTCAAAGACAATTTATGTGAATGACTATAAGAAATCGGTAGCTCGATATTTATGCTCCTTAAACAAATCACATTGTGGGAAATCCATGACACAAGGCCCGCCTGCGCCTGTGTCTATTTTCACAATCACACGTTGGGATTTTTCGGTTGTTTTATATCATCAGAGTTCTTTAGAGTGGATGAGGAATACTACATGTGTTTTCCCAGATCACTCGGTCAATTGTATTGGATATACGAACCGGATATGGGCACATATCATTAACATTTGGGATGAGCAACATGCTTGTGGAAAAATGCTATGGCCAGTATGGGTGGCGGTGCAGGTAAGTTTGTGTGAATAAATCATAAATATGTATTGGTTACTTAAGCTAATTTCACCATACTTTATTTTAATAATTATTTTGCTTTGTACCATAAATAAGCTGTTGACTAATGAATAAATAGTATCAGGGAGGGGGGGGTGAAAACTATGTAAAATTATTATACTTTAAAATGTAGGTCATTTTAGAAACACTTCTGTTTTCCCTCTGCCAACCAGTGGTTGAAAGTAACTTTTTCTTCCACAGGCTAAAATCAAAACACATCAGCTAAAATGAAACTAATGAATCACTGCTCTTTTTTCATGTTATTTCAATGAATGATTCAACAACCCCACCCCATGATTACTGAACCTGGTGGGTCAACAGTTACACATTGTTTAGACAAGTCAATGACATATGCCATATGGTGATATGTTGGGGTATCTTGATCCTCATAACTCTAATCTAACACATGTACCGCAGGTTCAAATTTCATAACACATCAGGGTTGTTACTAGGGCTTTTAAAGATAAGCCCCAGACTCATGGTTTATGAGCAGCCTCAATCCCATGAAAATTCACTAGTCCCATGAATTTTCATGAGTCTTTTTGTATCTGATTTTTGAGAAAAGTACAAATGTTGATTCCACATAGTTGTTAATCACGATGTCATCACAGTGGAAATTCAAAATTAATGATTTTTGATTGTCTTAGCCATGGAATAATAATTAAAATAGGAAACACTATTTGTGACACCTAATTCTATATCAAAATCATTTTAATTTTCTTATAACCAGTATAGGTGCATTTTTAAAAATCCAATCACAACCCACATAGTTGAAAATACATATTAAAAGTGCTCTTCATTAGCTAATTTTTATCACATCAAATATGAAGACCTTAAGAATCTATTTTAGTTAATTTTGCATAAGATGGACAATTTCAAACATAATTTTTAATCAAATGAATATTTCTTATCAGCAAAAATATATCGGATGTAATGATTTAGCACGGGTCTTTTAACCAAAAGTCTGTATAGCTTACCTGATCACCATTTTTCTGTGATCATAATGTCTGTTATACTTGTTGTCTACAGAATTTGGTAACTTGTGAACTTGATTGAAAATTGAATTATTGACACCTCTGCAGGTATCGAGATCATTGCTATCACCACACATTGATAGTTGGTAATTCAGCTTCATTGAATGAAATATATTTACTTAAATTTCAGTATACAAGGAATCTATTCACTGAAATTCCAAGAAGATTCCATGACTTGCTTGCCATACAACAAACAACAGAATATGGACGTGATTCCTAGAATTAGAACTTGAATGGGTCAGACTTGAATACATGCAAAGTCATGTAGCAATATTAAAGGTATACATCATGATATCTGCTTTGCATGTATGAAAATGAAAAACCGTTGTCATTGTAAATATACACATGTATATATTTACATGTAATATATGTATTGTTCAGGTTGTTATATTGTCCTGTTTATGTGAGTTGGAATATTAATTAAGTTTGCACCCGTCAGTCACACCAATTGCTTGGTTGACAACAAACTTGGTATACTGATAAACCACAGAGCATATTATCCTATTTACCTCACCTGAGTTGAACATTTTAGTGAGGTTTTGTCTGTCTGTCCATCTGTTTGTAGACTTTTCAAAATTTAATCTTTTCTACAACCACTGAGCCATTGTCAGTCAATCTAGCAAAAATCATCCTTGAGAAAAGGGGATTCAAGCTTGTTCAAATTAAATGAAGGGTCATGCTCCCTTCAAAGGGGAGATAATCAAGAAATATGGCATATTTACATGACTAAGTAACATGTTATCTATGTCTCTGATCTCATATCTGATTTTATATCACATAGATGAAATTTAATGTTTACCTAAAGACCTTTCTCAACATAGTGTAGATTAAATCACCATAGGGGCTCTAAGTATACTGGAAATTTTTTAAATAAATCTTCATAAAAGACAGGCATTACTAGTAGTCAGGTTAAACTCACAGATATTGCACAATTTAAGTTTGTTCAAATTGTGGTCCTAGAAAGTAGGGTATAGCACAATAATTGACCTAAGTTTTATTTGGGTATATGTATGGAAGATCTTTAAAAATATTCATCTCAATAACAGATTACCATGATTAGACTAGCCATATCAATATGCATGCATGAACAGGTTTTCATATTTCTGTGTGTTCAATTCTGGGCCCTAGGGGTAGGTGTGAAACACAATTGGAGATTTATATTAGACTATTCAGAAAATTGATTGAAACAAATGTTTAAGACAGTGTAAGTGTCACAGAGCCACACTAAATCCTATCATAATACCAACATTCCTAAGTTCATTTGAAGTTTTTTCCCTCAGTAAAATGAACCCTTGGTTTATGGTTACTCAATGAATCATAATTTACATATATAGGACATATATGCTTGAAAGAAGATCTTTAAAAAAGATGTTTTTTTCAATAACAGCAAGATCATGTTAGTCATATTGGTTTTGAGGCATCCCCATATGTGAATTCAAGTAGGCTATATCGCAACTTTTTGGGCTAGATTTGGGTCGCAATATAGGGTTAAAAATTTTCATGGGAATAAAGATTGGAAACAAATCTTTTAAAAATCACTGCAGCAGGGTCAAGATGACTCGGGTGAGCAATGAAACCCATGAGCCTCTTGATGGTATTTGAGGCCACAAAATCAAGACAAAGGTCAAATCAATAATGATATTAGAAATATTGTTCAATGTCTTTAGACCCCTTTGTTTGACAAAAAATGATGAGTTGTAATTAATTTCGAAATATGTTATATATTTTCTTCTTCAAAATAGGTGTTGTACTTCAGGAAAAGGGGAAGCGTATTTGTTGGAAGATGGATAAAGGAAAATTGGAGCATGCACTAGACTTCTTTAAACCCTGCTTTTTTATCAGGTACACAATAAATTATCAACAATGCCAAATTATGTCTTCATCCAATGGATATGATTAACATTCATTGAAATAACTCGCACTGCACTCTGAAAAAATACATCCCATGATTACCCAACGTAAAATGAATTTTTAATAGCAACTGACATACATTTATGGAAAATATCTGTTTCAATGAATAGGCATTTTTAACATTGTGCAATTTTTAGCTCACCTGAGCTGAAAGTTCAAGTGAGCTTTTCTGATCACATTTGTCCGTCGCTGTCTGTCTAACTTTTCACATTTTCGACTTCTTCTCCAGAACCACTGGGCCAATTTTAAACAAACGTGGCCAAAAGCATCCTTGGGTGAAGGGCTTTCAAGTCTGTTCAAATGAAGGGCCATGTCCCTTTTAAAGGGGAGATAATCACAAAAATGTAAAAATAGGGTGGGGTCATTTAAAAATCTTCTTCTCAAGAACCACTGGTCCAGAAGAGCTGAAATTTACCTGAAAACTTCCTGACATATTTCAGATTCAAGTTTGTACAAATCATGGCCCCTGGTGGTAGGATGGGGCCACAAGGGGGGATCAAAGTTTTAAATACAAATATATAGGGAAAAACTTTAAAAATCTTCTTCTCAAGAACCACTAAGCTGGAAAAGCTGAGATTTACATGAAAGCTTCCTGACATAATGTAGATTCAAGTTTATTCAAATCATGGGCCCCGGGGGTTGGATGGGGCCACAAGGGGAATCAAAGTTTTACATACAAATATATAGTTAAAATCTTTTTCTAAATAACCACTGAATCAGAAAAGCTGATATATACAAGAAAACTTTCTGACATAGTGTAGATTCAAGTTTGTTCAAATCATGGCCCCCGGGGGGTAGGATGGGACCACAAGTGGGGGGGGGGGGTCAAGGTCTTACATACAAATATAGGAAAAATCTTTACAAATCTTCTTCTCAAGAACCATTGGGCCAAAGAAGTTGACATTCACATGAAAGCTTTCTGACATACTGTAGATTCAAGTTTGCAAAGGGTAGTTTGGGCCATAATAGGGACTAAAGTTTTACATGCAAATATATATCGAAAGTCTTCAGATATGGGCCAAGGTGACTCCGGTGAACGATGTGGCCCATGGGCCTCTTGTTTTTAGAAATAATGTCTCTGAACCAACAAAACTATTTTCAGGTAACATCATTGAGTACAAAAGAAATGTACCTTCACAGCAGACAGCTTTCGACAAAAAATTGGGACTGCCTGCCATTCAACCATTGTACATATATGAATTTACCAGTCCTGTTGTGAAGAAACTTATTTCATCATCTTTCAAGGGCCATGTTATTTAGGATTTTAACTACTTGTCCTGCATCACAAGCTTAAAAAGACTTCACAATCTGGCTGCAGATGGAACTGCATGGTTTGAAATCCTCATAGAAATTATGAGAAGCATGGAGGCCTATTAACCAGATAATGAGATTGTTATGAGATTGATCACTGTTCGTTATCTTCACCTTGGATAATGACAAGATTTCATAGCTTGAGGAGTACCAGGAAAATTTACTTGCAGCAAAATTGTACATAAAGAGAGACTCACTCAAGCATGAATGTAGAATAATTATAAAGATACAGTAGAGAGAGAGAAAGAGAGAGAGAGAGAGAGAGAAGTATATGGTGATATAATTAAACTCACTGTCTTCGATGGGTATGGCATGTCAGTAGAGAATCATGATTCATATGGTGATATTTTTCAATTATATACTCGTTTCAGTGCAATGGCATTGTACAAATAAATATTTTAAGTGTTGTTAGGGAAAGTGGTTGCTATGGTGATATGTGTAAACATATTGTCTTCCATGGGTCCGACATGTCAGTAAATAATTACATGTTGATATATTTGTATTATATTCTCATTTGAAGGCAATTGGAATTGTACAGTTTGAAATGTTTGCTTGTTGCTAGGGAAAATTGGTTGCCATGGTGATATAGTTAAACCTGATGTCTTAATTGGATTCAACATATCAGTAGAAAATCATATGTTGGTATGTTTGCATTAGGTTCTCATTCCAGTGCAATTTAATCATACAACTTTAAATTTTATGTGCGTTGCTAAGTGGTTGAAGTCTGATTTCTCCAATTGGTCTGAAATGTCAATAAATTAAAGTGAACCCAGATGATTTGCATTTATTTTCAGTTAATGGAATCATTTTAATGCATATATTGCAGATATTCTTGTTTTATTGTGTTGGAAATGGGCCTGAAAGAGTTGCCTAGCAACCGTTACTATGTGCATTTCCGACTCTTTTGATTTTGATTTTGAGTACACTTAGTATTGATTGTTTAGAAAATATGTATCAAAATTTGGCACTTTTCGGATAACTAAAGTAATATGTATTTAAAATACCTTAAAATTGTTGAATTTACAGAAAATTGATAAATATTAAAACAATGCCTATTCCTAAGTCCTCTACAGATACCATATAATAGTATTTCATTAGTATTGTACATTTTTATATTGAAGTAACCTTTACCTCACCTAAATAAATTATCATTGTTTGAAAAATTATTATTTTCATTTTTATACAAATTTTAAGAATTATGTATTTCTGCACTTTACAAAACCCAATACAGTGGTTGCTATGGAAACACAAATGCTTTAATTTCCATAGCAACCATTGATGCACAATTTTTTTACTCTGCATGTCTTCATATATCATTATTATGAAGAGTTATGGAAATTTTTAATGAAAATCCAAGATTATCAGTATGCCACCTTCTGCATGATTCTTACGTGGACTGCTACTTAAGATATTATTGAAAGTAGATATTAATGGCAAACTAACAACTCACCTTTATGAAAGGTGAAGATAACGAACAGTGATCAATCTCATAACTCCTATAAGTAGTACATAATAGATAGTTGGGCAAACACAGACACACAAGAGGGGATAAACGGGATGATTTCAGCTTATCCATCGTCAATGTCCCATATTTATATAGATATATTCCATTATCCCCTACATATGGTGTTTATATCTCTCAACTGATTCGATATTCGATACGCAAGAGGTTGTTTTGCGTACGGTCAGTTTTTAAATTGAAGCAATCTACTGACACGTTGATGGTACTGGGGTTTCAACAGTCTCGTTTAAAATCACCATTTCGCAAATTCTATTTGTTGTTATAACGATCTAGTTTGCCAATACAACCTATCATTGGGTCAAATGCTGTCTGACGTGTTTCATATCCATTGTTAGACCGTTCTTGGCACACTGATTTTGACTACCGATAACTCCGTTTACGTGATCTAGATATACGGCTCACGGCGGGTGTGACTGCCCGGTTGACAGGAGATGTTTACTACTCCTAGGCACCTGATTCCACCTCTGGTGTGTCTAGGGGTCAGTGATTGCACAACAATCCATTTTGTATTGCTTATAGGAGTTATGAGATTGATCACTGTTCGTTATCTTCACCTTTCATCAAAATTAACAATAATACTATGAATAAATTCAAAATCTACAGCAAACAAGTCATTTTCATCCAATGACAGCAGATGGAAGACCCTGATAATGAAAATGTTACCATCATAACAGTGAACTAAACCAAAACTATGTAAAGATAATGCACCCAAATTGTGATAAGCGTGAATAAAGTGCAGAAAATACTGTAGATTTAGAAACAAAAATACTGAGGTCTAACTTAACGTGGTTGTGTATAAAATACATATTTGATTTTCCCACACCATTATTTATGTTAGAAAATCTAATATGTTTTATAGAATTTTCAAAACTCATTTTCATCAAACTTTAGTGGAGGTAAAAAAAAAACACCCCTCCCGAGATGTATCAGTTGAGCACGTTTGATAGCCATAGCCCTCATAGTGTGAAAGATATAACCTCGTCACAAAAAAAGCTAACAGACAGATGGATGAACAGACGAAAAAGGTCATACAACAATTCAGCCATCAAAAGACCATTGTACAAAAATATCTAGCTTTAAAACCGTAGCAATAAATTGAACAACACATGTAAACTGCATCTATGATTTTACAAAAATGATCAAGTGCCATCTTGAAATCTGTGTGATGCTTTAGTAGGAAAACCAATGACGCCTGGATACATTTTACTAAAACACTTGTGAATAAGAGAAGAATATCAGTAAAACTGATGGATGCTCCCAAATACTAGCTAGCCATTCAAAAACTTAATATGATGCATGACTCGTACAATGATCGATAACTGTTGAAATATTGTTTATGTAATGTACTGATATGTTTGTCGTACGACTTATCTAATAATGGAACTAGAGTTATCCCTCCTGCATCTCTGTAGTCTAAATGTCTGGAATAAATTATGTTTAACACGCCTGACGGTGTCTGTACGTTTAAAGTGTAACTTGAACATTACACGGTGTCAGAATTAAGGAACTCAGAATGACAGCTCTTCCGTTCGATCAGCCTAGATTCGACTGGCAAGCCGGAGACTTGTACCAGGAATTTTGCCGGTTCAGGCAACACGTGGGCTTCATCTTTAAAGGGCAACTCGCTAAATCCAATGCCAAGCATAAGGATTGGTATGTGGATTGGACAAGAAGGTAGGGAAGTTTACAAAACCTTTGTGTTTGCAAATGATGATGAGGACAATCCAGAGAAAATTCAGGAGAAATTAGAAAGTTTCGTTCGTCCCAAGAAAAACAAGCGAATGGCAAGATTCAGACTCCATCAAAGAACACAAAAGGAAGCAGAAACTTTCGATAACTTCGTCAAGGATCTTAAGATCTTAGCTATGGACTGTGACTACGCGGATAACGATGATGTTTTGATTGACTTAATCATTAGTGTCGTCAGACATAAGAAAGTGCAAGAGAGGCTGTTAGAACAAGGCCAGGACATCACACTTAAGAGAGCTATAGAAATTGGACAGCAGTTTGAACTGTCACAGGCACAAGTCAAATTCATGAGAGGAGAAGAAGTGCTAAAAATAGACACTCGTTCACACAAGAAGCAACCTACAAAGAACAATGTGTCGCGCAACAAAAGTGCAAAACCTGACAAACCAAAAAGCTCTAAATATAAAATGACAATCGGAACTGTTCAAGTTGTGGTCTGGAACATGAATATGGAAAGTGCCCAGCACAAGGAACCACTTGCAGTTATTGCAAACAACGAAATCACTGGAAGAAAGTGTGTCGTCGGAGGCTGAAACATGTTAAAGTCAGCACAGTACAAGGAGACCCAGAGTCCGAGGGAGAAGAACTACTTACCATTAGCATGTGTACTTCTGTCAGATCTGCGCAGGATGACAAATGGGATGTTCACCTTGGTATCGAGGATCAGCAAGTCAGCTGCAGGATAGACACTGGAACCCGGACTAACATACTCACATCAGCTCAAATTAGAAACTTGGGAGGATGCAAACTAGAGAATTCGAACAAGACCCTGAAGTCATTCACCAACCACAAGATCAAACCAATAGGATCAGTATCTCTACCCGTTGTCCACTGTGATCGTAGAATCAACGTTCACTTTGAAGTGGTTGACTTAGACCAAGATAATATCATCAGTGGTGATACCTCAGTTGCTCTAGGATTGATATACAGAGTCGACTCAGATTCACAGACTCAAGTATCAGCTGTGACTGAAACTACAGAAAGTGCACAAAGTGAACTTTCTAGAGACTATCAAGAACTCGTAAAAACTACAGGAACATTACCTGAAGAATACCATCTCAGCATTGATGAATCTGTACCAACAGTTATTCATCCAGTAAGGAAACTCCCAGCAGCAATTAAGCCCAGGGCAGTTGAGAAGCTAAGAGAGATGGAAAGTAATGGTTACATTACCAAAGCGGACAGGCCAACAGAGTGGGTCAGCTCGATGGTAGTCAGTGTGAAGGGAGAAAAGATACGCATTTGTATAGATCCAAGAGATTTGAACCGTGCCATAAAACGTGAGCATCACCCAATGAAGACTATTGAAGATGTCGTATCAGACATACCTAAAGCCAAGATATTTTCGGTATTAGATGCCAAATCAGGATTTTTGCAGATCCAGCTTGATGAGAAGTCCTCGTATTTAACAACATTCAACACGCCTATAGGAAGATATCGGTGGCTTCGCCTCCCCTTCGGCATAAAATCAGCACCAGCAATCTATCAAAAGATCATGGACAACATGATATCCGGAATCAAAGGTGCATCTGCCATCATAGATGACATTCTCATAGCAGGAGAGACACTAGAGGAACATGATGCCATACTCAGGAAAGTAGTGAAACGAGCAACCAGCTACAATTTAAAACTGAACTTTGAAAAATGTAAAATCCGCAAATCCAGTGTGCCATATATGGGCCATATAGTGTCGGACCAGGGACTCAAACCAGACCCTGACAAAATCAAGGCTATACTTAACATGCCAGCACCACACGACAAGGAAGGTGTCCGCAGATTCCTTGGACTTGTCCAGTACTTGTCAAAGTTTATTCCAAACCTGAGTGATTTGGATGCTTCTCTTAGGATCCTTCTCAAATCGGACGTTGAATTTCAATGGAACCACGAACAGGATAAAGGCTTTCAGAGAAAGAAGTGTGTACCAAGCCGCCAGTATTAGCTCTATTTGATGTCAACAAGCCAGTTGAGATCGAATGTGATTCGAGTAAAGATGGATTAGGTGCTGTTTTGATACAGGAAGGTCGCACAGTAGCTTATGGTTCCAGAGCGCTTACCGAAACAGAAAAGAGATATGCACAAATTGAGAAGGAAATGCAAGCTATTGTATATAGTTGCCAGAAATTTGACAACTACATTTTCGGCAAGGAGGTCACAGTGTACAGTGATCATAAGCTCCTAGAGATCTTGTTTAACAAACCCTTACTGTCAGCTCCTATGAGGATACAAAAGATGATGATAAAACTACAATGGTACGACATCACAGTCAAATACAGGAAGGGAACCACAATGTATATTTCATACACTTTATCAAGGGCTTACCTAGAGGAAAGTAGTGAAGATGAGAGTGAGAAAGCAGATATGATCTGTATGTTATCCATAACACCTGAAAAATACTCAGAAATCCAGAGATCAACAAGAAGTGAACTTGAAACTCTCATGAGTACCATACAAACAGGATGGCCAGACACAAAGAATGAATGTCCATACGAAGTCAGACAGTTTTTTGACTCAAGGGATCAGCTATCCGTCCTTGACAGCATTGTGTACAAAGGCAGTTGAATAGTCATCCCACCCAGTATGCGTAAAGACATGCTTAACCTCTTACACATGTCTCATCTGGGAATAGTCAAATCAAAGAGCCGTGCCAGGGAAGTCATGTACTGGCCAGCCATGAATGCTGACATAGAACAAGCTGTAAATAATTGCTCGTCATGTGCAGAGTATCAGAAACAGCAAAACAGAGAACCTCTCATGCCAACACCAACCCCAGACCTGCCATACAGTCGTGTTGGAACTGATTTATTTGAATTTGAGGGCAAGAAATACCTTATTCTTGTGGACTATTATTCTAAGTACATTGATGCTGTACAACTCAGATCAGAGACAACAGCAGCGATAATAGAGGCCATGAAAACAGCCCTTGCATGCCATGGACTTCCAGGGATACTTCGGTCGGACAATGGACCACAGTTCAGTTCAGCTACCATCAAAAACTTCTGCGCAGAACACGGAATTGAACATGAAAGAAGTAGTCCCCATTTTCAAAGCGAAAATGGTGAGGCTGAGAGAGCAGTACAAACCGTAAAACACTTATGGATGAAGTGTGAAGACAAGCAGCTCGCACTCTTCGACTATAGGACAACACCGCTGGAAAATATCCAATTGTCACCAGCTGAAATCCTAATGGGACGCAGACCTAGAAACACGTTGCCAGCATCACAAGATTTTCTGAAGCCGATAACACATGATCTCAGAAAAGTAAAGCAACACCTTAACGCACAGAAAGCTAAGCAGAAATTTTACTATGACAGGAGAAGAAATGTCAAGGAGTTGTCACCCCTAGAAAATGGTACAACAGTCAGAATAGAAACACCTGGCTCGAAATCCTTATCTTCAGGAATTGTGGTACAGAAAACAGATAAACCGAGATCGTATTTGGTAAAGAGCAATGGGAGACTTTACCGCAGAAATCGTGTTCATCTTCACAAATCAGGTGAAAACCCACAGGATGAAGAAGACGACCCTATAGAAGACAGCTGTTCCAATGAGTCTACCATAGAAAATGCTGCTACACCTCTCGTCAGCGACAAACCCGCCAATCACAATAATGCACTCCAAACCAGATCTGGACGAATCGTAAAACCTCCAGTGAAACTTAACTTGTGAAGTGCTTGTACATAATAATTATGTTAGTGACTTTTGATATTAGTTGCATGTCTAGTCAGCAGTTTGCACTGTGCTTTGGGGTAAAATAATCCCCGTGCGGCTGCCAGAACACAAGTTCTGAGAGATTAGTTATTGTTATTATTCTTTGTTTACTTCAAGTGTTTAAAACAAACTTCAGACTTTTGTCACAAACTGTTGATAGACTTTCATAAAATCTTACATCTAATATCTGTGTGTTAGATAACAAAATCTGTCTTTAATTTTAGTGAGGGGGATGTAATGTACTGATATGTTTGTCGTACGACTTATCTAATAATGGAACTAGAGGTATTCCTCTTGCATCTCTGTAGTTTACCGCCATGTCTAAATGTCTGGAATAAATTATGTTTAACACGCCTGACGGTGTATGTACGTTTAAAGTGTAACTTGAACATTACAGTTTAAATGAAGGATTTTTTCATATATAGGTGTTTAGTGACTTTGATTTTACAACATTCACATTTATCTGAGAGTCATTTGCCTGTTACCTATTTGTGTATTACGTGATTAATACATGTTCAAAAACTGTTGAAATAAGGAACCTTTTCCTTAAACCGGGTACAAGGTATACATACATAATAATAATAATGATTGGTTTTTTATAGCGCCTTTTCCAGCGTATGCTGCTCAACGCGCTTTACGATGCATTATTACCCCGGCAGACCCTATATCAATCTAGAACTTGCTCAGCCTCCTAGGAAGCATACAGTGCAAGCTGTCATTACAAGCGCTAGAGCAATAAAATTCTAACAATATCTTTCACTGTCTATAGCCAGGTACCCCTTTAGATTTGGGTGGAGTGAGGAAATTCATGTAAAGTGCCTTTCCCAAGTACACAACATCGGCCCTGCCGCGGCCAGGACTCGAACCCACGACCATTCGGTCGAGAGCCTTGTAATTTTCTCAAATATTGTGAAATACATCATAAACAAAAGATTAATGTAGATAATAAATACTTAATGAATCTTATAATTGGTACTCAGGAATTAACATCCTTAAATAAAATACGAAATTAAAAATGATTTTATAGTTTTCAGGATACATTTTGAAAATTATACCTTTATCAATGTCAGATTCTTTGTCTTCAGACTGTAAAAGAGAGAATTAATAATTGTACACTAGGAATATATTAAACACCGTACATGCTTGAAATTTTTCAATATTCATACTGATATAAGATGAAAATATTCCTACAGACCTTTTTCCAGTATGAAACCAATTCAAGAACATTAATTCTTTCCTTCTCACTCATTGGACAGGATTCACAATACATATATTCTGTAGACCAATCAATACCAGTCTCTGGTATAAAACAATCATTGTTTTCATCACAGAAAGTGGTTGCTTTGCATTTATACCCACACGCAAATGGAAATTTGTCACCAATAATGTTAACAATCTCTTGGAGTCTTGTCATGATAGCCTCTTTTACTTCAATGTTCACTTTCGTATTTGATTTCTCCCTGGTATACTTATCATCAGCACGACTATCAAATATTTGCAATTGAATTGTGTCATGGACACTCCCAACAGCAATGAATCTATCACGATGTTCAAATATCATTACATTTTGAAATATGCACGATTTTCTTCTCTCCATTGAAATGGGCCACAATGTATTGGCACAACATGTCACAAGTCTGTGGAAAATCAGACCTGCAAGAGCAGGAAACTGAAAACACAAAACAGATGTTCTGCGGTGGTTCTTGAACATTCCAGACGAAAACTGAACAATGTTCATGCAGGGTACCACCAAAAGTGATCCATTTTTCACTTTGATTTCTGTCAAAAAGCAAAGTTCTTTCATGTACAAAAGGAGCTCACGCTTTCGAGCTTTAAATGATGGAGTTGTTGGATCACCTTCATTACTCCAAATTGCATCCAATAGAACATCTGGCAGCTCTCCTTTCTCGTGGAAAGTGATCCACTGTTTTGGGAAATCTTTCGCTACTTTTGGCATGGTATTACTCCTTACTGTAATTATGCGTTTGAAAGCATCTGTGAAATATTTCACATCCAGGATGACATACTTGTTCACATCCTTGCAGTCGAAGTACAAAATAAGACCAATCTCATGAAAAAACTTCAACATGAACCTGATTTGGTCTTCCTTTTCTAATCTTATATCTACAGGAAAGTCTTCCTGCAGTGTCATAACATTTTCAAATGCCATAACTTTCTGATGGTTTTGAATTTCTTTAAACTTTTCCTGAAATAGTGTATAAATATTGGGAACTCTTCGACTCCAATTACTGTGATCTTTGGCAATTGCTTTAATACATCGTCTGATTTCATCTAAATTATCCTCACTATCAAATGAAACGAAGAACTCTTTATCATTGGACAAAAGATCAAGGAGTCCCTCAGATTTCAAAGCTGCTCTCAGATGAACAAAGTGGTTGTGTTTCTCCTGAAAATATTCCAGAAAAGTATGGTGGTTAGTTAATGGTACAATTTTAAATTGTACCTGTGCATGATTATGCAAATTATGAACATCTTAATAAAATGTGCAAAAATGTGAATGTCAAATGTCGAGTTACAAGAGCGACACAGAGCTCATAATTCTTTGCTATGTAAACAAAGCTCATGCCATGTTTTTGTTTACAAAGGTAAAATACTCGTATACTAGTAAGTTTCCTTCAAAGCAGATTTTATTTTCAAATTATAAGTTAATTCTGAACACAATCAAACAGTTTCTAGTGTTTACCACATCTTGTTTTGTTTTACGCAGGATATTTTCAATCAAGCAATCTATACGTAGACAAAAACATGACATGGGCCTTGTTTACATAACAAAGAATTGCGAGTGTTGTACGTATCAATTGAATAACTGTAGATTCCTAAATATCTGCGAGGAATTTATTATTACGTAATTTCGCGAGAAGCATCAATCGCAAAATAAAATTACTCGCTTTTAATTTTCTGTTGTTAAAATACATACAAGAACTCTTGATTATCAGACGACACGCGAATCCTTGTTTACGCGATTTGACGTATACGAGTCATTTTGCCATATTAAGTACTCGCATAAAATAAGGAATCTACAGTTTTGCATGCAATAAATGAATTATAAAGCATATCTTCAAATAACTAAGTATAATATATATCTTCAATTATTTGCGATGTTGTTAATTTGGCACTCCATAAAAATGAAAACCTACAAACTAAATAAAGTGCACCGCCACGGCACATGATACGCCCGTCACATATTGTTAACATGAACATATCACCATGAAGAGATAGGTATGTATGGAACCAAATGTCATCCTTCCTTTAAGAATCTTACCCACTTTATGGCCTCATGTGACATTGCTTCAAATATTGATAATGTAAGCTTAATGATTTTTAAAAGGATATAAAAACATTTTCCCAAATGTTTTCAATGAAATGATTAAAGTGTAAGATATCCCTTTATCCAAGCAAACAACTTACAATAAATGGGAGTACTCAAAAAGGTTGATTTATTCAACATATCAAAAAATACATATATCAGTATCTGCCTTTGTCAAATCTTCAAGTATAAAAGTAAAATATGCATGGTGATGTCAATATAAATAAATATAGATTAAAAACGGTTATTTCAAACACTGGTGCATCTCCTATGGTGTAGTTATGAATTAGAAAAAAATAATACATCATATATTTCTCAACTGGTTGTGTTAGACTTGAGAAATACACATCTGCAGCTTTGCTCATTGTATTTTAAGGAATGAAGAACAATGCACAGCGTAATAAAACATCAAACATTAGTCATTATGTTTATTCTTAGACTGTAAAACTGTCATCTTAGTGAGACATGACAATCTGCACCTTGTTGTTGAGATATAAAATAAAAATATATTTTACAATATCATATTAATTCTTAAACTTTATACCAAATTAACTTTCAAAGTAATGGCTACCAATTAGAACTGTTCTAAAATTTGACAGATCAATTAGAAGGCCAGATTCCTCTGCCAAATTCCCGATTGCAAGAGATATAGATAGCACCTCCTTGATCAGATTGCTGTAACAGAAATCTTCTAAACTCATTAATTAATCTGTAATTTGACAGAATGCAATTTTTCTGTTAGGGCTATTCCAGCAAAAAAAATATGGGGGGGGGGGGGGGGGAGGGAAGGCACTTTATTTTTAAGACAGCCACCCATACAATTAAATTTTCCTCTGCTACCACCACCCATACAATTAGATTCTCCCCTGCCACCACCACCCATACAATTCAATACTTTCATTTAACGTAACAAATGGATCAACCATATGATATTTTAGAACTTAATTCTAGTTTATATTTTTAAAAATGCAAAAAATATAAACAATAAAATGTCTTTCTTTGTTGTTTCATCGGGAGATGAAGGTAGCTATCTTTGCAGAAAAAATTACATATTTTGGTTTCCAATGCAATTTTGGTAGGGAGAAAAAAGGATGATCTCAGCATATAAAATGAAGAAAAAATGCAATTAATTTTGTATACTCTGGAAACATGCGAGTTGTAGAAACCTAAGCTCTGTTTGCTTATTATAAACGAACAGTTTCACTAGACTAATGATGTGGGATAATTGTCATATCATTTCTGGACTAGATGTGCATGTCCTTTTTACTCATGTCATGATCTGGGTGCTTGTTAATTGTTGAAATAACAAGAAGTGTTTTTTTTAATGATATAAAACTAAATAAAATATGAATATATTATACCATTTAAAATTTAAATTCACATATATTGTTACTCTCTTTATTGCTTTTAAAAGACAAGTGTCTTATTACATCAGTTACAATATGTATACATAAAATGGCATTGCATAGTGGTGTACAAATTCAAGCAAGCAACGGAGAACTTTTCAACGAGTTAGGTTTTCTCGCAACTTAAGCGCAAGACAGATATTTCCCTAAATTACAAAGTGTATGCATATAGATTGTGACTTTTTTCCTTTGACCCCCTACAATCTCTCGTACAGGAAACTCGCGAATATTCCATTTAAAATTTCAGTCCCAAGCATAATATTTACCCGATTTATATCGCAATCAGGCAAATTTTCCACTCTGTTAAACGTAATGGTATACCAGGTGGGAGATTTCATATCCAAATTACCCTGCACATCTCAAAGTCTGTCGAAATTCACACCTTCGGAAACAACGGTCGTGATTCCCTGATCCTTGATTTTGTTAAATAAACAACAACTCGGGTTTTGGTAATTAACTTCACACGACGCTGCATGTTAATTACACGTTAACCAATTGATAGCTTGGGTATAATAATTGATTCAGAGTGCCGATTAAAGAAGATCACCGTCGAACTATTACCTGTGCATTTTAAAACGAAAGTGTTAGGGGCGATAATTCCCAGAATAGTCATGCTCGACTGAAATCGAAAGTAGGAATCGCGTTGTAATCGAAAAATTGTACAGTCGTTTCATAAAGGTGAAATTACACGAAAAGGTTGTAAAACTCATGATCGTTGGTTGAGTTAGACAGGTGGTCGTTTAGGACAGGTACAATAGGTAAAGCCTTAGAGGGGAAAAGGTTTACGGTAACATTGAGTTATCTGCTCATTTATCAATCTTTTTTCCGTACTTAAGTTAATGTAAAATGGCTCCGCTTTTCTTCTTCTTTTGTAATTAAAAGAAACGTAACGTGATACGTTTTCATTTTTATCATAATTCACAGGCACCCATGTTTTTTATTTAACCTGGAAGACAACCACCCATACAAATATATTTTCCCAAATCACCCCCACCCATCCAAAAAAATATCGGCTGCCGTCCCCCCCCCCCCCCCCCATACGTTTTTTGCTGGAATAACCCTTAGCAAAATGCCTCCTGAATTGCTTGATAATTACACCCATGGGACAAGGGAAATTTCTCTTGTTACTGACACAAAAGAAATAATTTGTTTGTTATATACTGCTGTATAGTACAGTGTATATAATGAAGAATGTGTAGTTTCTTGAATTAACATTTTTTAATATGGTTATTGCAATACTATTTCATCTGTTCAGATTTACACAAATGCCCAATCTGCAGCTTTGTTCATTGTATATCTTTTTTCTGAACAATGTCACAGCCATAACAAAACATCAAAATACTAATCATTAAAATAGGCCTTTATACATATTACAACCATTTGTTGTCTTAGTGAGAAATGATATTCTGCATATAGGTTGCCGAGAAAAAAAATTAAAAATTATATAGTACAATGTCAAATTAATTTTGAAAATAAAGACTAACCACAACAAACAAATTCACTTTCACAAATAATTTCTGGTATATCTGCAATTAAGAGGCTAAGATCTCTCTGCCCAATTCCCTAGAGATAAAGATAACACCTGCTTGATCATGTTGATCAGAGATGCTCTACACAAAACTCATTAATTAGTCTTGTCAAAATGCCCTTTGCATGCTACTCCCATGGGACAAGTGGAATTTCTCATGTTATTGTTAGAAACAAAGGAAACATTACATAGGCTAAAAAAAAGCTGTACAGTATATCATAAAAAAAAATATGTGTTTTCTTGATGTAACATTTTTGAATGAGGTTTTCTACAAAACTCTTATATGAGTAGGGATTGTACCAATTATAACATACTTTTTTCAAAAAATCACTTCAACTAAATGTCACAGTGACCTTAAAGTACAGTGCGACACACCTTCTACCTAAGATGCATAAGTTGACCAAGTTTCATGATTCTAGATCAAATAGTTTTCAAGTTATGAGCCGGACAGGGTTTTACCATATTTGGCCATATCTTCTTAATTAAAAGTCACAGCGACCTGGTTTTAATGTGCGACACACCTTCTACCCAAGATGTATCAACTGACAAAGTTTGATTATTCTAGGCCTTATAGTATTTAAGTTATGAGCCGGACACGAAAAAGCTAACAGACGGACGGACATGAAGGCCATAACATAATACGGCCCGTCTTAAGACGGGCGTATAAAAAGAATGTATCAATGCTTTTTTCAGGTTCTATTTAATTTAATAATCATAGAGCATTACAAACTCACCTCATCAGATTTCCCTTCTGCATGTGTTCCTATTAAAATGACTGATGGTCGGTCTTCTCTTGAGAACGCCTGTATGGATTCCAGCCAAAAGTTTAAATATTCTACAAGATTTATGAAAGATTGCAAATTATAAATAGTTGAGAGCAGATCAGATGACATAAATTTCAGATTGTTGAATAATTAACATATTAAATGTGATTTTTTGTGTTTTGTAGAAAAACTTTTTTTTATCCAGTTAATGTAAAATATTTTATTAGAATTTTTTGGTGTTATCAGTTTCAGTGTCTACATCTGTTTTTTTCTTCTTTCTTTGAGAGTTTTCAAAGGGGTCATAGTACTACATGACTATTCAAGTGAAATCCTCCTGTATGTGTGTAATCAAAATATTTACCAAGTAGGTTAGAACACTTGAGATGACTAATACTTTGATATACACATGTACAATGGTTTATTTCTTACTTTCATTTGTCCAATCTCTGTACATCAGATGTTCCCTCCGATTCTCCAACACTCCAGGTTTATCCTCCCACTTTCTGCTCATGTCTGTCACAAGGATATAAAATGCAGCACGGCTGAGATAAAGCTGATGTGTTGAATAGTACACATATTGTCCCGCAAAGTCATAAAAGTCGATAGTTTCATCGACATCATCTTCCCTGCGCACTAAGGCTGAAACTAAATTTAAGATGGTTTTGGATTTGGTCTCATCATTTTCTGTGAAAGATGAGGTTCCTTGAGTGGCCTCTGATACAGGGAGTGAATCATGGGTATCCTCACTTTGTATTAAATCCTCATTTTCTCCTCTATCTAAATCTACAGAACCTTCAGCCCATTCTTCTTCCTGCTCCATGCAGCTTTCGGAACTGCTTGAAATAGGCATTTTTCTCGTCATGCTTTTCTTCTTCAGTGTTGTATATGAAAAACTGTCTGGTGGAATTTCCTCTTCGATATCTCTCTCTTTTACAGTAACTTTAGAAAGATCAACTTTTAAAGTTTCCCTTTCTTTTGAATTTAAAGCTGAAAACGCAAAAATATTAGCATATCAAAATTACATGATTCCACTGGCTATGAATTTGAGACTTGGAATCATTAATTCCACTTTCTTTATTACAAAACATTAAATGGTTATAGCTTCTAATATATCCAGTGAAACCATATACAGCTTTACCAGATGCAGATCTTGAAGGTTAAAATTTCAATATTACCCTTCAATGTTTTAGCTTCGGCTTGACAAATTATAAATAGTTGAGAGCAGATCAGATGACATAAATTTCAGATTGTTGAATAATTAACATATTAAATGTGATTTTTTGTGTTTTGTAGAAAAACTTTTTTTTATCCAGTTAATGTAAAATATTTTATTAGAATTTTTTGGTGTTATCAGTTTCAGTGTCTACATCTGTTTTTTTCTTCTTTCTTTGAGAGTTTTCAAAGGGGTCATAGTACTACATGACTATTCAAGTGAAATCCTCCTGTATGTGTGTAATCAAAATATTTACCAAGTAGGTTAGAACACTTGAGATGACTAATACTTTGGAATTTAGTGGACAAATGTCTACACCGATCGTTGAGTCAGTTGACCTTCTAATATCCTCTATGCTTTGCTCTGTTGTTAACCTTTTCAGTAGAGTTGTTTTTCCAACACCACCACAACCAAGAATCATCATTTGAGCATGAGAAATTTCACTTGAGCCTTTCTTCAAAAGCTCAATAAAAGAAGAAAACCCATCTCTCCCTAGTGACAGAATCTCCAGGGGTATGTGTACTACAAATATATATCAAATGGAAAACTAATCTATAAGCAACAATTACACAATAGTATGTCCACTAACTGTATAATGAAAACTTGTACGGTACCATTTTGATACACCAGATGTGCATTACAACGAATAATGTCTCTTCAGTGATGCTCAAGCCGAAATTTTGGAAATTCGAAATGACAAAAAACTTGTAAGAGGTAAAAGGAAAACTAGAGTGCCAAAAACTGGAGACAAATTCCTTATTCGTCCAAGATTCTTTTTACCATAGTATATATGCAATCCCACAACTCTGGTTAACATATCTCTGCACTTACATTTCTCAGATACTAACTGGTGTATGGATGAATCTTCTATCGTGGGATGGTTCAAAATATCCACACCAATCCGATTTACCAATTCTTCATTCAGTTCCGAGTCAATTCGTATAATTTTCTCTGCACTTCTTGGCTTATATTTGGAAGTTCTACAGTATTCTTTGATGGCCTTTTGATCAGCATGGGTCAAAAATACTCTCACATACTCAGATGAGTCTATGAAGTATATCACTTGATCACGCTGGTGTTTTGATAAAAAGGTAACACTACCATCTGTTCTGACTGTTAAGTATTCATTAAATGGACGAATTCGAACATTTGTTCCAGGATTCTTAGATTTGAAGGTTTTACTCAGACTTTGGAGAAGGGATCTCCAACTTTTCTGATCACTCTTCTTAACTGTGTAGTCTGACATCAGCAAAATAGAAAATAGAAGAATCCGTGAACCCTCATCAAGTTCAGCTGTATCTATTGATGAAAAAAATCAGTCAGTTACTTGCACATCATACTACACACAAAAAATATTTCTGAAAACCCAACAATACAAAATATGTCTATCATCATTAAAGACCCATATTTTTTTTAATGGAACGATCGAAAGTGATGTTCCTTTCTACTATTGTTCCTCAATTAAATAAGAGGCCCATGTGCTTAAACGGTTACCCAATGATGGACATAAACAAGAGATGTTTGTAAAACATTTGCTCCATCTTCCCCAACTCATGTATACAGCACTCACATCTTTTAAGATTAAATCTGCCCAGTACAAAAAGAAGAGACCCACAAACCACGATGCTCACCTGAGTCAACTAGGCCCTGCTCTTCTTCAGAAAATTTTCTAAGGTTTTTTCCATGACAAATTTTGACCCCCATATTACAGACCCTCAAGCGTACTACTATTCCAAAGGAATGGTGAATGAATGCTGAACGGTTTGAGAACTATTTGTTTTGTTTGGGGAACAAATGCTGAATGGTTTGAATGGAACAGTTCTTATTGAGAATGGAACAAGATAGAAAACGAACGGTTTTCACCGAGAACAAAACCTTTGGGCCAAGATGGTAACAAATGGTTTAATTGACTTTGATTTAAAATTCTGTATTTTGGTACTTTTTATCCATACATTCACATTGTGGAAAAGAAATCCCTTACCTAAATAATTGTTTAATTTGATTAAAATTATGAATATTTTAGAAATGGAAGGAGATGGAAAATAAATTAAGGCATATACAGTTAATTATATATGCCTTAAATTCCACAAGAGAATATTTACATGCATGTAATATAATCAATAGAAAATGATGTTCTTTTATTCAAAAATAAAAATCACATTAGGTTATTTCAGGTCCAATTTCACTATCTTAACATTAGACGTTTTCGACTGGTCGTTTTTCTGAAGTAACAGAAAATTGTTTAGATAAATTTTCATTCGACTGGTATTTCGTGATGAGTAACAAAAATCCGTAGAGTACAAATCTCATCGAGGAAAAAGGCGCGATGAGTAGGATCATGTGATCGAAAAAAATGGCGGAGGGAGACGAGCACAAGTCGTAAGTATTTTTCACTTGGCTTTTTTTCATGCTATTTTAGAGGTATTTCATAATAAAATAGATGTATTTGAAATAAGAATAGATAAGGATTCCCCCCCCCCCCCCTGAGCTTATGACGTCAAACAGACGCTCAGAACTTTTACTATGGACTTGCTTTGAGTGAGTCCGAAATTCCTCCAACAGTAACGGGCTGTTTCGTCACGTGCATATGATATATATTATATCATATTGTATTGTACTCTTCACTGCATAGCATTTTGTTACAGGTTCTGGCAAGAAGTTCAGCTAAATTATCCGGATGGCTTCTCCTTTAAGCAAGTGTTGGACCAAAACACAATAAGAAGATTAGAGAATGGAGGTAATTTTTGAAAATTCTAAATGAAAGTGATAGGTACTGTAAGTGTTATGCAGATTAATTAAACTTTGAAATGGCAGATGAAATGTACAACTTTTATAGTTGAATCCAAACACATTTGTCCATATGATATCACTGATTTCAGGCATTTAGCTGTTGTATTTTACTACAAAAAGATTGCCGAATTTAATTAATAAGAATAATATTATAATCTCGGTTGTCATGCAGATTCAAAGTAGTGAAAACATTTTCTGATATAAATAATAGGATATTCTATCTTTTAATCACTGCATTTTTATCTATTATAATTCACTTATCTCCAGATGAAGAATTACTAGCACAAATGAGAAAAAATTATGAGGAGAGCCAGGCATCTAAAGTTAATGCAACCATGGCAACAGAATGTACAAATTTTCTTGAGGATGAAGCAAGTAAGTAAAGGAAAGGTGCAAATTACTATTTTAGAAACTGGATTTATTAAAAAAATATTGAAATGTTTAGAAGGGGGGGGTTGTTGTTGCTAAAATTTAAAGGATTTGTAGGAAGTAAATTTAGCAAGTTAATTGGTTGGATTTTTTTCTTAGACAATTCATGATGTTAAGGGAATTAATGAATACACTGTATTTGCTTGGACATATATATACTTAGGCAGTCCTCAAAAAATGTTCCATTGTAGATATGTGTCTGCATTCAAGGAAATGCAGAACTGGCGGCATTTGCAGAATTTTTAATCATAACACTCAATGTATACATATGATTGGATATTTTAAACTATTTGGTACTTTCTATAGTTGTTTGGGAGGTTGGTGTTACCCAGAACACGCCCCCCCCCCTTAAAATTTTCAAATTGAAGGTAAATCGTGGTCGTTAAAAGAAGCAAGTAATAATTTTTCCACTCACAAAGACATATAAAACAAAATATTTACCTTTTATGGGAGAACGTATATCCTGAAAATTGTGTCATTTTGAATTTTTCATTTTACCTCATTAAAAAGGACAGAAAAAGTAGTACAACTGACTACATAGGAGACATATTTCAAGTGCTATAAAATCAGAAGGCACTTGGGACCTCAAGACAGCAAAAGCCTCCCCCCCCCCTCCCCATGAGAATAAAACTCTTAACCTTCTTTTTCCTTTTACATAAGTAAACATTTTTGTTTCAGGCGATATTGAAGATTCCTCTGCCAGTACCTCTTTAGGTGAGACTACTAGTACGTCATGTAACAATGCATGCTGGAGTAGAGAAGCCACTGAGCTTTTGATTCATCTGTATGAAGAATATGAAGAGAAAATGGAGGATCCAAGAAAGAAGAAAAAAGATATTTGGAAGTTAATTACACAGGGGTTAAAAAATGGTGGCTTTGAATTTTCGCAAACCAAAGTGGAAGGCAAATGGAGAAGTTTAATCGCTTCTCATAAAACTCTGAGGGATAATAAAACTAAAACTGGGCAGAAACGTAAAACTTTTCAACATTTTGAAAGAATAGATGCCATTCTGGCTAAGCGTCATGATGTTCATCCATTATTGTTATCGGGCTCCGATGTAAATACATCAACAGCAACTGTTACAAAATTTAGCACCAAAGTTGATCATTCTCTGTTAGAGTCGAAAGAGGAGGATAATGATTTCAAGGGAGATACAGACTCCAGCACTTCAGACAAAGAAAGGGTGGCCTCTGAAACTTCTCCCGAAAATAGCAGAAAAAGCACATCTGCAACAGCATGCAGACGACGTGAAAAAAGAAAGTTTGCTAGTACTTCAGAATCAGGTACAAAGTTGATAGAAGTTGTATTAGAAATGGAAAAACAAAGAAAGATTGAAAGGGAGGAAAGAGAGAGAAAAAGAGACGAGCGAGCAAAAGAAAAAAATGACCTCTTAAGACATTTTTTGGAAATTTTGAAAAACAAATAGAATGATATTCATGTATTGAAAAGGACTATATCAGCAGTATATTTTCTTTTTCAGGTTGCTATAAAATTTGTGAATTGCCACTGCACATTTTGAAGAAAATTTTTGAGTTTGTTCAAAGGGATGATCTTAATTGTAAATTGTTTTTAGTTTGTAAAAAGTTCAGAAATGTAGTCTACCTCACAAGAACTAAAATAATCATTCACATTGAAACACTTACAATTGACTGTGGCATGAAGTTGATGCCAGACTTGGAAAAAGTGACAATAATTGGACTAAGTGGTGGGCAGAAAACCAGTAATATACAGCCAATTATCAACTTATTTGATGTGAACTTTCAAAAACTTGAAAGTCTTGTCCTGAAAGGATTTTTTTTAAAGAATATTTTTTTTCAGTTACTGAGTTCTTTGTCACATGTAGAGTTACGGGTTTTGAAATTTGTGTTGTGTGATTACAGAACAGTTGGAGAACTGAAATGTATTCTAGAAATACTTCCCACTCTTAGATATTGTGATGTTGCATGCAATTTGGAAACTGTTTTGGACTATCATGTTTTTGCAGATATAGCCAATGAATTGGTTGGTCAGGTGAACTTAAATCTGAATACTTTGGAAATGGTGCCATCACGTCTGCTCAGACACAAAAGAGCAGAGTACAGAGCTAAGTGGCCAACAGGGCAGCTGTTTGTTAGGCTGGATTTGCTGCATTTTACTAGATTTTAGCAAAGTCATATTTGTTGAACATTTGAATTGTTTGCTGTAAATTGCTATTCAATGTAGAAAAGATCACTTACCATTGGGGTCATTTGTGGCTGAATTTTACTAGATTTTAGCAGTCATGTTTATTTAATATTTGAAATGTTTGCTGTGAATTCCTAGTCAATGCAGAAAAGATCATCTGGTTATTTTCTGGTCAGTTGTTTTATACTTGAAAGTTTACTCATGTATAAACATTACATTGTTGATTTTTTGTATTTTAATTATTTTTCAGTTTCACTTGTTTATATTACTTTACATATGAATAAGATTATTCAAATGTACATTGTCTATATTTTTTCTACAATTTTTCTTTTTACAAATTTTGCTCAAGTAGAGTTTACATTTTCTTATGCCATTTTTAGTTATATTTCTTATTAAAGAATTACAATTTTATGCCATTTTCAGAGTTCTCATTTCTCATAGGATATGAAAGTAAAAAAGTCCCGATAGTCTCAACCAAGTTTGTGCACATGACTGTAAATGTTTACCATCTGTGTATGCTACTGTACAGTTGTACATTAACATGTATTTGTAAAGTTCAGTGAACTTTGATAATATTGCCTGTATGGCAAAATAATCAGAGCAGTTAAGGAGGAATACTACACTAGAGAAATTTGATAGTATAAAAAAAAGATGGGGGATTTATATTGAAAAACTTCCAAAATTTACTCTATTTAGTCAAAAAATATCGTTTTAGTACAAATTAATATGAATAAAATTTAAAACTCCTCCTGGATTTGAACCAGCGATCGACAGATTATGTACTACCTTAATAGGCAATTAAATCCAACATGAATAGACAAATATTGCCGATAGTTTTATTTGAGTTTTATAAGGAAGTTGGCCATTATAATGATGTAGTACGCCTCCTTAACCCTGCTTTCATTTAGAGTGCTTAAACCTTACTTTGTGGGTTTAAATTCCATTGTATCAAGTGTAAGAAAGGCGAATAAGGTCTCGGATGAAACCGCAAGAACCATAGTCCAGTGTTAATTGCTCAAAGATGGCACTGAAAGAACCTGCATTCTGCTTGGATTTGAATATGTACATGTATATTAAATTGCACATAGATCTTTATCTCCTTGATGTGAATGAGAAAAATTTAAAAGACACAAAGTATTTTGAAGTTTTATTATTTTCATCAAATGTTGGTTAAGTGAAAATTAACATTCAATATCTGCTAAAAGAACATGCTTTTTCATCTCAAATAAAAAAAATTATCTTGGAATTCAATGTACACTTAAAATGTTACATACTGGAAATAGTTAAAATGGAGTGAAATATGATATAATAAAGTTTTGTTCTCTATTTGGACAGTTTTCCAAAATACACAAAACACGTGTTGTTTGACAATTGTCACATTTCAACCCCATATAGTACATTTATTCATGTTGAGAATGAAATTATAAAGCTCTTGCTATCTGAAGTCTTTTTACTGATCCCCGGTAGAGTAAATTCTCATCAAAATTTTCTGCACCTGGCAATTGTTGAGGTACTGGTCATCATTCAAAAATTCTCGAAAGTTATCATCGTTCATGATGCAAATATTGTGCAGAATGCATCCTGTAACTATTGTGTGTATGATGCTCTCCACTTCATTTTGATTGATGTGTTGCAGTCGAGTAAAACGTCCTTTCAATAGCCCAAATGCCCGCTCAACAGTGCTGCGTATACTGCTGTGTGTATAGTTGTAATGCAGCTGCACATTTGTAAGACGACCATTGTCCCTAAAAGGAGTCAATAACCAAGACATGTTAGGGTATGCAGAGTCCCCTAGTAAATGTCCCTCGCCACATAATGCTTGACCATTCTGAAAGAGTGGTGATTGTCGTAGAACTCGAGCATCATGCACTTTCCCAGGAAATCCAGCAAATATGTTGGTGAATCTTAAATCCTCTCGAACTACCGCTTGTAGAACAATGGAATAATAATCCTTACGATTATAGTAGTCTATTCCTCTGATTGATGGTTTTTTAATGGAAATGTGTGTTCCATCAATCATTCCAACAACACCTGGGAAATGTTTTAATTCCATGTACATATCCTTCATTTCTTGTTGCTCTTGAGGTGTAGGCCATAAAATAATTATATTCAATAGATAATCGTGTATAAATGTTATCAAATTACGTATTGCGTAGGAGGCCGTACTTTCACTCACACCAAATCTGTCAGCTATGGCTGCATATTTATCCATGCTAGCCATGTACCACAAGAATATCAAGAGGCGATCTTCTAAAGGTATTTGTGGCGATCCTCCTGTAGAATGTCTGCATAGAATCCCTGATACATTCTGTTCAACACATATCTCAGAAATTTTACCTCGGAGACATTCCACACTTATTCTGGAGACCCTGAAGAAAGTTTTAAATTCATCAACACGAAAGTGCAATGCAACATTGCCTGTGTAATTCTTCTGTCTGTGTCTGTCTTGTGGTAGGATACACTGGTTTGTTGATGAACTAAAAGAATATGAAATACTTCAGAATTAAGCCTAATAGTTTAGGATTTTATTTATGAGTATCCAATATTTAAAAACTGAATAAGTAGGCTTCCATTCTATTTCTATCCTAAAAGTACTGTTGCCCAATCTTGTAAGTTGTAACTGTTATTGTCAACTGGGGAGGGGGGGGGGGGTTCATACCGACACCCCTTAAAAAATGCCTCAGAATTATTTGACATGCGAAAATTACTCAAATATAAAAAAAAAGAAAAGAAAAAAAGAAATGGGTCAGACACGCTAGATCCGATGCTGAAAGTATTGTTAAACAGAAATTCCTGTCTTACCCACTCTCAATCGTTCTTTTATCTATGGACGTTTGCTGTTTGCGGCTGTAATTCCCATTACTGGCATTCATGAAATAAAGGGTAAGACTGAGGAATTTCGGAATAACACGCATTAGCTGTTACAAGACTACATACGAATCTACAATACTTACAAAAGTAGCAATAACGAAGATCCAATGTTTTCTTCATCGCTATCTTCCTCATCGCTGGTATCAGGGTCTTCAATAATTAAAAAAGATGCTGTTTTCTCTACCAGATCCATATAGTCTATGAAGCGGAAGTGACGTACCTACTTTCATTTTTATAGATTATCGACATTTAGTCAAATTTCTGTTCGACTGGTACATCTCCGTTTAGTAAATTTCTTCTTCTGCGCAAGTGGGCGGAGCTTATTTTTATTCATCGGAAACGTACCAGTCGAAAACGCCAATTGTTACCTAATTTAAATCAACTCAAAAATGTTAAGACTTTTTGTAGATTACTTGATAGAGAAATTCAGTTTATACATTATTACATATATGTACATGCATTTCTTGTAAACCTTAAAGTAATATTAGCTCTAAATCTAAAAAAAAATTGTTTTGTTGTAAAAATGTGCTATTATGATAGTTTTTGATGTAACTTTATAACCATAGTCATTTACAAAATCAAAACTAATTTTAAGATTTTATTAAAATAAAGACTTTGGTTCTATTGAATGAAAGGTTAAGATAACGAACAGTGATCAATCTCACAACTCCTATAAGCAATACAAAATAGATAGTTGGGCAAACATGGACCCCTGGACACACCAGAGGTGGGATTAGATGCCTAGGAGGAGTAAGCATCTCCTGTCGACCGAATATATAGCATATTATATAGAAATCAAGTTTTGTACGTACAAATTTTTTTCCCATTTAGTGTATGGTTTCACTATAATAGAACCCTTAAAAACTGAAGCATAAACATTAGAGCGTTTGTAGGTTTATTGTATGTTTTAAAGTCCAGGATGAGAGTTCCCTCAAATTGATTTCCTTAATACAACGTAATGTCTAAGTAAGTAATATTCATTTAGAATTGGCAGTGTACAGTTTCAGCAGTTGGTTAAAAAAAGAATGAACTATAAAGAGAATAAATCATGGATTTATTTTTCTTCTCCATGATATATAATAAAGCCATTGTGACGTCACGATAATGTCCATGGTATGCTATGCAATTTTAGGTTAGGGATCGAAAGCTTATAACTTAAATCAGAGCTTCTGAGCATTTTATCGGTATATCGGTACTGAAGAAACATATCAAAATACAATTTTTGTCAACAAACCAGAATACACCAAAACATCAATAATATTGTGCAGCCCTAGGCCTTATCTGTCGATCACCTGAGTGTTAGTTAAAAGAATCAATAGCCCCAAGGGCTATAAAATCTAGAAAACGATTCCTGTTCTATACATGTACATATCTAAACTAAATTCTGGAGTTCTGCAACAGTATATAACAAATTGTGTTCCTAAAACTTTTAATGCCCCAAAAAGTGCCTATACTAAGGAAAGCTTTGCATAATGTAATACATGCAATATCATAAACCCAATATGACTAATTTGGACCTGTCGTAGAGCTAAAACCCTGCGGTTGCCAAAATTCACAATTTTGGTACATCCTTTTCTGCTTTTCCTAAATGTAGACAGCATCAGCGGACTTAAAAGAAGTCTTTCAAATGATAAAGACAATAATTACTAAAATAATTTTGGCTTCAGTCTGGAACCAAAACCATACTCTCTGGGATCATGAAATTTACAATTTTGATAAATTTAAGACTATCAATTTCTTTTAAATATCCACTCAGTTTCAATTTAATATCAATAGCATTAAAGAAGATATATTATCTTAACTAAATGTTTTACACATGCACGTACATGTATAAACTATATATATCAAGTTTGGCCCCGTCCTGAAGCCAGAACCTCTACCTTCATAAAATTGACAATTTTGGTTAAGGACTTCCTCCTCTACATCACTGTACATTTGGTTTTTCTTACATATATGCAGTTGTTTGAAAATTGGTCAAATTTTGACAGTTTTCCCTAATCCTAAAGCTTCCAGGGGTGCAGGAGTCCTGAAATTTACAATCTATGTTCCCCTTGTCCCAAAGATGCTAACATATTAAATTTCAAAAGAATTGGAATAATACTTATCAAGAACGTTGCAAGTGAAAAATGTTCAATTGTTAACATTTAACCACTGACCATTTTGGCCCCACCCTGATACTAAAATCCCTACCCCTGGGATCATGAAATTTACAATTTTGGTAGAGGATTACTTGCTCATTATAAATAATATACTATCAATAGCATTCAAGAATATATCATTTAAATGTTTAACACATATACACTATATACAGCAAGTTTGGTCCCACCCTGGAGTCTGGACCTCTACTCTGGGGATCATAAAATTTACAACTTTGGTAGAGGCCTTCCTGCTCTACATCATTATGCTTTTAGTTTTTCTTACATATGTACATGTACATGTGCTTATAGAGAAGAAGTTTTTAGAAAATTGGTGTATTTTTGGCAGTATTTGCCTTGCCCCTAAGGCCTCCTGACATTTGCAAATTATGCCCCCCTTGTCCCAAAGATGCTTCATACCAAATTTGAAAACAATTGGAATGATAGTTATCTAAAAGAAGTTAAAAATGTCCCATTGTAAAAAAAACGTTATTACTCTAGTTCAAAGTTCAAACATGCCAATTAGCATGTACAGGTAACTCTCGAATTATCGCCACTCAATTCATCGCCATTTTCGTTATAACGCCGCATTTTTCCTGTTACTTAAAACTCTCGTTAAAACGCCAAATTCGCTATCGCCATTTGCCACAGTGTTTTCATTACAAAAGTCTATTTCACCGTGTTAATTATTTCGATAAACCGCCATAGGTGCACGTGGTCAGTGAAGCAGTAAATTGGTCATTATCGATCTCCGGCGTACACCTGGACAGAAGAATCCCAGTAATTGCTGTATTGAATAAACAAGAAAATTACTGGAGATGAACTGTAGTCAAGGTGTTTATACATCATAGAAACACATTTCAATTTAGCTATGGTTTCGCCACGAAAGAGGGTCCTGTTAAATTCCGATGAAAAAAAGCAAATCATTACGTACCAAGAACATCATCCAAAATGTACCCATCAGGATATTGCAAATCATTGTTTATGTGGTTTATGCAAGTAATGACAAAAGATAACTCTTACATATAAAAGAACAGTAACTCTATTTCTTCAAGATGGCGGTAATTCAATTCATCGCCAAATTCGTTATAATGCCATAATTTCATAAGAACAAAAGGTGGCGGTTTATCGAGAGTTGACTGTATTATACAATGTTTGAGTCTGAACAAGAGGCTGATAAATACATATGATCACTATGGCTATTTTGGCCCCACTCTGACACCTGCCCTCCCCCTGGGATCTTGAAATTTCACCTGTTCCTTTTGAATATTCATTTACTTTTAATTCATAGTATCAACATGATCAAAAAAAATATTTAAATGTTTTACACTTAAACACTATATTTACCAAGTTTGACCTCACTCTAGGGTCAGAATCTCTACCCAAGGGATCATGAAATTTGCAATTTTAGCAAAGTACTTCCTGTTCTACGCCACAATGTGGATTTAGCTTTTCTTATTGATGTGTGGTTGTAGAGAAGATTTTTGAAAATTGACCAATTTATTGCCCTGGCAGTGTAGGAGTCCTAGAATTTACAATTTATGTCCCCCTTGTCACAAAGATGCTTCATCATCATCAATTGCCACTTCACGCCAAAATCCGAGCCGACGAGAAGCATAATTAATATAAGTTGTAGAACTTGGATTGTTGATAGTCGTAAAATAAAGAAACTTCAAACATTTTCAAAGATGCTTTATAACAATTTGAAAAGAATTGGAAGAGTATTTACTAAGAAGTTAAAAATGTTCCATTGTTAACGTACAACAGATGTCGACCAATTGCTATAGGTTACCCGAGTGATCCAAATAGTCGAACGTGTATCTTAATTTACCCAAGAATACATTGCTGCAAGTTTGGTTGAATTTAGCCCATCAGAAGAAGATGAAACTGTGAAGTATAATTCAATCAGAAATATAGAATTGAGTTCACAAAACTTGCCAAATTCCACAATTTTCTACATACAAATCAAAACTTAAACATGCATTTTGCAAGCAAGATATACATGTACATGTAGTATACATGTAGTTCAAGCAATGGAAATGTATCAAGGTATTTGATTGACATGTAGATTAATTTACTCTAGTACTCCAAACACTAGAATTACCTCCACTTGGTACATCAATACTTGTTGGACTGCCACTGTGAAACTTTTCCTAAAAATATGCAGTATAATAATGTATGATATAATTCTACTAAGAAATTTTTAGACATGAGGCCCACAGGCCCTATCAGTCACAGGAATCAAATATATGCAGTATATAATGTATGGCACAATTCTACTAACAATGTTTTTAGACAAGAGGCCCACAGGCCCTCAGTCATACAAATCAGAACCCTGGGGTTGTGAAATTCACAATTTTGGTACTTTGGGTGAATCCTTTTCTGATTTTCCTTAATATTTTGTTTACAGTTTTTACAGAGTATCAGCAAAATCAAGGAAGTCTTTCAAATTGATAAAGACTTTTAATCACTATGATCATTTTGGCCCCATTCTAACATCAAAACCTCTATCCCTGGGATCATGAAATTTACGTTTTTCGTAAAGGGCTACCTGTTCCGTCTTGATATTCTTTTACTATCAATTTAGTATTAATAGCATTAAAGAAGAATTTTATTTAAATGTTTTAAACAAATACTAAATGTCAAGTTTGACCATGTCCTGGAGTCAGAACACCTACCTCGGGGATCATGAAATTTATAATTTTGGTAGAGGCCTTCCTGCTCTACATGACTGCATTTAGTTATTCTTGCAGAGTTGAAGTTGTATACAAAAAGATTTTTGAAATGTCCTGCCCCTTAGACCCTTGGGGTGTAGGAGTCTTGGAATTTACAATTCATGTCCCCTTGCCCCAAAGATGCTTTATACTAAATGTTATCAAAACAAGAGATGTTTGTAAAACACATATGCCCCCCATGGTTTTCAAGATATTGAGCGGACCAGTCTATGCGAAAGTTTTTTGGATCACACAGGACATTCGGTCCTGTGTATTCAATGAACACACAGGACCGAACCAAATTTTGTCAGACCGAAAAACCTAATGTAAAAAAGTGAAACACGTGAAAATGCAGAACCCAAAAAATCTTATTTATTATACTAGTGAAACTATTCCTCTCTGGCAAAGTGTGCAACAGATTTCCAATTTTCCTGCTCTGACACATATCCATGATAAAATTTTAAAATGTCTGCTTCAAAGTCTTGCTCATATATGCTGTTCACTATAAGCTCCTCCGACTGTTCACTTGGTTCTGCCACACTGTCCAGAGACTTCTTGGAATGTCAGTCACATTTTCAGTATTTTCCACCCGAGAGTTTGCAGGAATGGTCTCTTTCACCACCACCCGTGGAGTCCTCTTGTAATGGAGGTGTCTCATCTGCAGGGACTCTGACTGCAATAATATGAATAAAATCAAGTCAAATGCTATATATCAAAGTGTTCATTTGTTGTTAATCCTACAATCTCACTAAATAGTTATATTTTAATTTTTTCAAAAGACTGATAGCATACTAGCCAAACATTCAAAGCAGGTTCTGGGTCATATTCTTCCACAGGGGAACTTTCGATCTTCACAGTCAGCAGATCATTTAGGGTTGATGGTTTCAGCTTGGTCCGCCTAGAGGTCTTTATGAGCTTCATCTGTGAAAAAGTTGTCTCACACCTCACGCTGGTTGGTGGAATGCATACCAATAGGTCAAAGATGGCCATCATTATGGGGAAATCTGGATCATAAACATCCTCCCAGCTCTTTGATGCAAGTTCTGTACCGTGCCTAGTATTTTTTAAAAGCATATACAAACTGATTAAAGTTTTGCAATTGTTGAAAAGTTACTACCAATTTTTCAAAAAAAGATTTATGTAAGTACCTTTTAAGCAAAACCCTTTTCAAAGTCTTCCAATGTCCAAGGGCCTCAAGAAGAAAATCATCCTCAGGATCAGTAAGAAAACCACTGCAGGCAGATTTAAGTGTGTGCTTGAAATGTTCTATGACCAATGTAATTTCCTTTTCTCCAAAGTCTGAAATACATTAGTTCAAGAATGACTTATTACATATACTTACTACTAGACTATCAATCTTTACGAAAAAGTGCTCTGTGATATCATAACATATATCTTCTAGTGTAGAGTTTAAATTTTGAAAAATGTGCAATCATTTATCAGTTTTGTCAATTTCAATTAATAAAAGTTGATATAATTTAATACAGAATATGTCTGTGCATTTTTGCAAGTATTTAATGTATTTTATTAATATAGTAAGGAAAATGTTAATGATTCTAATCTGTAACAAATAAAATTAGATTAATCATAATAAATTGAGAAAGAATTCAAACAAACATGTTTAAAAACAGAATGCCTGAAAGACAGACCAAGAGTAAACTAAACTTGCAAAAAATTAAAAAAAATTATAACTTGCAAATTGAAGAAACTTAAAAAAAACAACAAAATTTTTCATTTCAATTATGACAGGTACAAGACCTTTAAAACTATTGCTGCTAGGTAGTGGCCAATTTTTCAAGTGAAGTAACTTAGTGGATTCTATCACTCTAACTTCACAATCATTTCCATCAAGCTCAAAGCGGGGTCTAATGGCATCAATAAAGCCATCAATTATATCTGATTTGTAGGATAGTGTGGCATTTCCCCTCAATTTTATATCTTGGAAGGTGCTGGAGTTAAGAATGTCCTCTTCTTTTGTATTCACTCTATAGATAGGTTGAACATTGTTATTAGTGCTGCTCAGTACAGTTCATATCACTTATCAATTACTTACCTGTTTCAAATTTAGGCCTTTTTTTTTATTGAGTTGGTTTACGGATCCGCAGCACTGATTTTTTGGGATGTTGGAAAAAAAATATAATGATTTTTCACTCCTTTTTATATTTCCGACGCTGTAATTTTTCCTTTTCACAAAAAAAAAAAAAAAAAGAAAGAAAGAAAATAAAATAAATTACCCTGGATTGGATATTTGGACAGACGCCTCCATCAAAATCTCGGGACAGTCCATAATATTCATGTGTCATGTGTGGAATATCAGTCAACTTCAGCCGGTGCTAACAATTATTCTGCACCTTAGTAATAATGCTTTTTGCTTCCAATAAGTTATCTGTTTATGAAACTAACTTCTAATTAGTATTAGTTATGCATTGCATACCATTTAGATATGTACATGTATATCCCAAAATAAAAACAAACACTTGTTTTCAGATGGCATCCTTGCCGTATGTTGGGTTGCACTAATCACCTAAACAAAAATAACCCTACCTGACCTTACCATGCATACATTTTGCCGAGGATACACTTTTAAATTCTTATTAATGAATTTTAAAGAAATATTCTTCATAATTTAAAATGTGTAATTCTTCATATATTGAAGGAGGTTGAAAACATATTTAACATTATTGAATTCATTCATTGTATAAAATTTGTTGACTACCAACAATAAATTGATCTGACCTATATAAAATTCAGAATTTTTGAACAAATGTTTATTGGGTTCATGAATTTTATTTATAACTTTACTTGACTTCATAAATAAGACTTTAAAACTTAAAAGTAAATTTTTAGACAAAATAGATATGCTTGGTAAGGTCAGTCAGGATTTTAGTACTTCAGGTGATTAGTGCGTCCCTATATACGTCATGGATGCCATCTTTTGAATGGAAAAACGATGTGGTTCTTTTATTTTGGGATTTACATAACTAAACGGTAAACAATGGACATTTGATAATGATAGAAAGTTAATTTAATAAACAAATAACATTTTTGAAGGAAACAGCATTGTTGCCAAGGTGCACAATAGTCGCTATATACCACCGTCTTAAGTTGACAGTGAAGAGAATATTAAAGTTGATAATAAAACATTGACCTCAAATCAAGTTCATTTTTATTATTTAAAATTTTGTCATTTGAACTTTTTTTTTTTTTACCTCCTCCGAATGGATTTAAAAATTTTGAAATCCGTAAACCAATTTAAAAAAAAAATTGGCCTTAGACAATTACCTGACACCCAACATAAAAGCAAAACCATACTTACTTTGACTTCAGTTCTTCTAAAAGATCCAGAGTGGCCTCCACCCACACCACACACTCTGCAACATTGGATTCCGGCTTTTGTAATTTAAGGGACAGTCTCAACAGAGGGTCAAGGGCATCCTATATGAAATTTAAGTTCAAAATTATTCATTAGAATCATACACATAGTCACATTTCATTAAATATAATAGTAAATACATATTTCAAATAAAATTTCTAATATCAATTTAATTTGTATCTGGACTTTATGAAATATCAAAATCAATAAAAAGTTTTAAAGGTTTATTTAAAATTTTTGTAACAATTACCTGAAGAAATGTTACAAAGCAAATCAAACTCTTGCTAGTCAAAATCTTTGCAAGGCCCTCAGCTTTAGGGTTTCCATGACTTGCCATTGCCAGGTGTGACTCATATGCCTTGAAAGTCCTAAAGAGTCCCTGAATTCCTCTGGAGGTGAGGCATCCACCTTGTTCCAGTAACTTTTGTTGGTAGAACCCCACCATAAATTACTATCGACCTCAGCAAACCCTTCTTGTTTTTGTACTGATTGGTATAAAAATAATATAATCCGACCAATAATGTCATTAATTTTTCATACAATTTGTTCTTCTTTAGAACATCTCTGAAAGCAAGCTCGAGTTTGTGTGCGTAGCAATGGACATTGACCAACTCTGAATTCAACTTGTTACGTAGAAGAGCACTTAGACCCCCTTTTCTTCCGACCATCGCTTCCCATACATACTATTTTGGCTATAAAATAATTTAATCATAAATGTGATAATATAAAAAAAAAAATGTCATAAATACCAGTAAAATATGTAACACTATAATGGCTAACCCTAACTCAAGATTTTATTTTACAAATATTGTCTATAATTGATTACATGAATCTGTCATGATTTTGGATATTAGTTAATGTTCACACACACACACACACACACACACACACACATATATATATATATATATATATATATATAATATATTATAAGGTATTCTAATCCTATCATAATTCATTATTACCTTTGTCAACACCATGCTTATCAAACATGTCTAGCAAAAATCTCTTCAGGTCTTCTGAACGTGTGCTCTCTGGGGAACCAAGTCCAAGGAATTTTTCTGTCACTTTTCCGTTCTTTGCCCACCGTAGGTACACTGCTTCCTGTTCATCCCCTGATATATCAGTTGACCCATCCATAAGGAAAGCAGCAAATTTCACATCACACATATAGTCTTTCAGTTTTTTCCTTTCAGCAGCTGCCTCACACTTTGCAAATTTTAAGGCTGCTTTTTGGTTCAGATATGTCTGTCCAACATTAATGCCTTTAGCAGAGTCAAGTTTACACAACCACTCATAATCTCCAAGAGGCCTGTTGTTTCTGATAACTGAATGAGCATTTCTAAATAGGGCAAATAACCGATCTCTGTCAATTTGTTGGAGTTTTGATAAAGCACAACCTGCGCCTGTCCGCAGTATCTGGGCACCTATGATTGTGTTTTTTTGGTGCTGTTCCATGGCTCGAATATGGCTCTGACAACCTTCATGGTCACTTACTGTTGACATTCTGTAATTCTTGCACCCGGTGATAAATGGGTTATTTGTAACCCGTGAATTTGGGGGATAATATACACGTTGTGGTTTTATCAGCATATTTTGAACAAAAAGTGCAAGTCATCCCTACCTTCTCGCTAAAAGAAAGCCATGGTTGGCCATTTTGCTAACTTGCATTTAAAGGTAATATGAAACGATATCTGAAGAAATTGAGTTATGTATGGAAATTCATTAATCAAGGTTTATCAAACAATAATTCATTTTTTTATTCAATGCATTATAACGTCATAACAGCTGATCAAATGTACTCGATCACGAAAATTATTTTTGATGATCGCGGCTGATCTCCCTTGCTGATGACGTCAAAAAGACCCACTGTGATGTAAACAACTAGGCCTTATAACATGATAGGCTTATAACGAAGTATTTTAAAACTGTATAGCTTTGAAAAATGCCAAAGTGTGCTGCATTTAATTGTAGTACATGTGTTAGGTTGTAGAAGAGAGTGCATATATATACCTCTTCCCAAGGGATACCAGATTTAGAAGAAAATAATATATGGGTATACAAAATCTCCGATGTGATGGATTCAGTGTTGCCATGAACATTGCACTTCAGTAAATCCGTCGGTATCCAAACAATGTGGACACAAATAGATCAATTTCAAATCAGACGCTGTGCCAATAATTTTATATTTTCCAAAAACTGAGACAAATCAAAATATAAATTAAAGTCAACCGCTTAGTTAAAGCGAAGACACAGGTATGTATTACTAAATTACACAAAGGTTGGATACCATTGTATTCACACAAAAACATTTCATCAATGAACGTGAACTTTGAATAAATCTACTCAAAATTATATTCTATTTTCATATCTTATCTACATTACAAACTCTATCAGTCAACAGTATTCGTATAGTTTCATCTTTATTAGGCCTACACGTGTAATATACATGCATGTACCTACACGAGTATCCCAAAAGTGTGTAATTTTTATTTTCTTATTATTAATTGTAAAATTCAGCTGAATTGAAATTGTAAATAAACCTTTAATTCTGAAATTCAAAAAGAAAATTATGAAGTATCATTCAGAAATTATAATTTATATTCCATATACTATATCAGTACTGATATTACTAAACATGCTTATCAAAAAAAATTAATTTTTTTTCTCTCATTAAAATAATATTTGAACAGCGGGGATGTAGTGAGAAAGTAAATACCTGCTATAGAATTATAAACGGAAGCAATTTTTTACGATTGAAAAATATAGAAGCACCCCCCCCCCTCTCTCTCTCTCCATCGTCACAAACCACGGTTTTAAGTCCACTCACGTTCGCTCATGATGATGGGGAGAATCAAATAGAAGCACCCGTGGGTAACCGACGATGCCCCCTCTCCCATTAAAACAACGATTTGTGAATTTTATACTTAAATTGGGACACATGAGGAAACACTAGCTAATTATGAAGAACCGTGCGCAAGTACAACAGATGACATCCATGATAAATTTACCACATTTAGGGTTCTCTACACTTACAAGAATATTTTAGCGTGGTTATTCGTATCCCGTGGGGATCCGGGTTAGAATAGGTCCTTGAGCAGTACCCCTTTGCTTGTCGAAAGAGGCGGTTCTTCGGATGAGACCGCAAAAACCGAGGTCCCGTGTCACAGCAGATGTGGCACGATAAAGATCCCTCCCTGCTCAATGACCATAAGCGCCGAGCATAGGTCTAAATTTTGCAGCCCTTCACCGGCAGTGGTGACGTCTCCATACGAGTGAAATATTCTCGAGAGGGGTGTAAAACAATATTCAATCTCAATCAATCAATTATCTTATAAAGAGGAAAATGGGATTGCCATTACAGATTTTAAACTATTTCATAAATGAAATGTACACAAGTTCAAACGACTAGAACTAATCTTTTTAAATAGATAGTTAAACTTCAGTATCTGATGACATGTGGTCTTGAAATCCACAGGCATCTGCATGATGTATGGACAGTACTCCACCCCCTTTCCATTCTGATATTTTTTTTTGCAGCGATAATTTCTCCAAAATATGTGGATTCTCTGTCTAACCCATCCCAATTTCGATTTATGTAATCGTTTGACTTTCCCACTTTTTGTAAGATTTAGAGATTGGCCTTCTACCGGCTTTATTGTTACCGGTAGAAGGCCAATCTCTAAAGCTTACAAAAAGTGGGAAAGGATTACATAAAATCGAAATTTGCATGGGATAGACAAGGAATCCATGCATTTTGGAGGAGAAATTATCCCCGATAAAAAAGTCAGAAAAGGAGGGGGTAGTAGTGGCCATACTTTAGGTGTCTGTGTAGTGTTGACTTCTTCAATATCATCCTCTGTTGAAGAACGTTATTCGCTTGCGTTGAACAACAAAATCGAGCAGTTCGTCAGAAAACAACAAGAGCAACGCCAACGTGGCATAATACGCCCGTAGATTTTGCTCAAGGAAAACATATTTTAGTGGGATTCATATTTTAGTGAAGTTAACACTGTCCTCTGTGAGCTAATTCATTATGCTTGTAGAAATGGATATCAAGATATAAAGAGGAATAGCCTTAGAATGTGCTACTTCATAAATATGTTAACAGTTTGGTTTGTATCCTGCCCACAAGGTTTTCCTAATAAGTGATACGACCTTGACCTTTGACCTTGAAAAACACTAGGCACCTTCCTCTCATCATCATGATTAAATATACCAAGTTATAATATCCTGGAGCTTACGGTTCGGTTTGTATCCTGTCCACAAGGTTTTCCTAAAAAGTGATACTACGACCTTGACCTTGAAAAACAATAGGCATCTTCCTCTCATCATGGTGATCAAATATACCAAGTTATAATATCCTGGAGCTTACGGTTCGGTTTGTATCCTGTCCACAAGGTTTTCCTAATAAGTGATACTACGACCTTGACCTTTGACCTTGAAAAACAATAGGCACCTTCCTCTCATCATGATGATCAAATATATCAAGTTATAATATCCTGGAGCTTACGGTTTGGTTTGTATCCTGCCCACAAGGTTTTCCTAATAAGTGATACTACGACCTTGACCTTTGACCTTGAAACACAATAGGCACCTTCCTCTCATCATGATGATCAAATATACCAAGTTATAATATCCTGGAGCTTTTGGTTCGGTTTGTATCCTGTCCACAAGGTTTTCCTAAAAAGTGATACGACCTTGACCTTTGACCTTGAAAAACAATAGGCATATTTCTCTCATCATGGTGATAAAATATACCCAGTTATAATATCCTGGAGCTTACGGTTCGGTTTGTATCCTGTCCACAAGGTTTTCCTAATAAGTGATACTACGACCTTGACCTTGAAAAACAATAGGCATCTTCCTCTCATCATGGTGATCAAATATACCAAGTTATAATATCCTGAAGCTTACGGTTCGGTTTGTATCCTGCCCACAAGGTTTTCCTTAAAAGTGATACTACGACCTTGACCTTTGACCTTGAAAAACAATAGGCATCTTCCTCTCATCATGGTGATCAAATGTACCAAGTTGTAAAGTCCTAGGGCTTATGGTTCAGTCTGTATCCTGCCCACAAGGTCCGGACAGACGGACAGACAGACGGACGACGCCATACCATAATACGTCCCGTCTTCGACCGGCGTATAAAAATTAGTCCATATCCGTTAAATGCAGTGAGATATTTCGTTGAACAAAACGGTAGGCCTACACTATTTTCATTGCGTTGTTTACATCGATGGGTCATTGTGACATCACAAGCACACATAATCAAGAACGATAAGCGGGTAACAAATTCATTCTATACTTGTACAAGTTTACAGCTTTATTTCTCATCAATCCAAAGACAATAATTTTTTTATTAAACGCTATTTGACCTTCATTCATACCCATCTTTATGTTTTTAAAGTAAAATACCATTGTTAGAAATTGTTTCATATGACCTTTAACCTCCTCTTAGGTCGTTTCAACTCGTAATTCTTATTTCTTTCTTGAGAAGATCCAACAGCTTTTCTTTTTACACCAGGGATTGCCCCCGCATAATATTTCAGACCGTCCATGCGGTTTTAATCACATTCAATTACGTATTTGGATTTGTGCGATATTTTTTTACTTATAACAAACATTTAAATGACTCCGCGTCAAAATAGTAAAGTTCAAAACCGGACACTGAGACACCGGACATTCCGGTCCAGTGTAAAAAATAACACATCGGACCTAAGGCACTGCACATCGGTCATGTCCGACGGTCCGATGTCTTTCGCATAGACTGGCGGACAGCATGTGGTCTACCGACCAACAAGTGCAAACCAATATGCCCCTCTTCTTTGAAGGGGGCATAAATATCAGCAAGGTAGAAGAACTGTGAATAAACATTTGTTATGAAGAAAACCAAACAAATCCATGTGAAAATAGAAGGCAATTTTGAGCTTGAGGTCAAAGTCATACAAAGGTAATAAATTTACTTGACAGATTGTCTCATGGTGATCATGTCAAGGTCATAAAAGATGTCATGAATATACGCAACAAATCTTCTCATGGCAACACACCAATGTACAAATATGGTATACTTTTGTAGAAGAAAATGGACGATATAGTCCAAAAACAAATCCATGGTATAAACCTATAATTTTGACTTTGAGATCATAGGTCAAGGTCATAAAGAGGTCATGAATGTACATGACACATAGTCTCATGGTGATACACCCATGTCTTATGGTATGACTATGTCAAAACCCTATAATCAATTTTGACCTTGAGGTCAAAGTTCAAGGTCATATAGAGGTCATGAAGGTACCCGACACATTGTCTCATGGTGATACACTCATGTGTCAAATATGGTATGTCTATGTCAAAGAACAAAGAAGTCATGGTCCTGACACGAATCCATTGTAAAAACCTTTAATTTTGACCTTGAGGTCAAGGTCATATGGAGGTCATGAAGGTACCCGACACATCGTCTCATGGTGATACACTCATGTGTCAAATATGGTATGCCTATGTCAGAGAACAAAGAAGTTATGGCCCGGACACAAATCCATTGTAAAAAACCTTTAATTTTGACCTTGAGGTCAAGGGTCAAGGTCATATAGAGGTCATGAAGGTACTCGACACATTGTCTCATGGTGATCCACCAGTGTGCCAAATATGGTATGCCTATGTCAAAGAACAAAGAAGTTATGGCCTGGACACGAATCTGCAGAGACAGACAGACGGACAGACAGCAGAGTGATTCCTATATACCCCCCTGAACTTCGTTCGCGGGGGGTATAATAAATTCAAATAACACGGAGATGCCTCAACACCAATATGACTAACATGATCTTGCTGTTCTGGATAAGACCACAGTCAGAAGGTCATAGATCATGGTATGAAATAGGTCAGAGATTTAAATGGTAGGTCTAAGGTTACAAGGTCAAAATTCATGAAATAATAAGGTCCTGTAATAAAGAATTTATATACAAAATATGAAAGTCCTACCTTAAATAGGTCACGAGATATGGAATAGGTCATATTTGTTTTTAAAAAGTAGATCAAACTTCAAGGCAAAACAAAAAAAAACCACTATGATTGTATAAAAGGTTTTGACATAAAGAATCTTTACACAAATGATGAAAGCCCCACTTAAAATAGTTCAGGATACATGTATATCTAATACATGTAGGTTATGTTTTCCTTAAAAATTGACCAAATTCCAAGTTCAAGGTCACACGGTCAAAATATCAAATGAAAGGTCTTGCCACAAGAACTGAAAGATCTACCTTAAATAGTTTAGGAAATATTGTATAGGTCAGATGTTTGTTAAAAGTAGGTGAACCTTCAAGCACAAGGTCAGAAGATCATACATCATTACATTGCATGAAAAGTCTTTCCATAACAAATGTACATGTATATACAAAATATGAAAGCCCTAGCTTATATAGTTCAAGAGATATTTTAAAAGATTTTTCCTATAAATCAGCATATTACACTTTGCTCCCCTATTGTGGCCCCACACTACCCCCGTGGACCATGATTTGTTTGGAAGCTTTCATGTAAATTTCCAATTTTCTTGCCCTGTGGTTTTTGAGAAGAGGATTTTCAAAAATTTTCCTTAGGGCTATTCCAGCAAAAAACATATGGGGCAGTTGATATTTTTTTGGATGGATGGGGGTGATTTGGGAAAATGTATTTGTATGGGTAGTGGTGAGTTGGGAAAATGTATTTGTATGGGTGGTTGTCATCTAGGTTAAAAAAGGGGGTGTTAGTGAATTATGATAAAAATGAAGACATTACAGAGTCCGTATCATGATGTGAAATTTCTTTTATTATAAAAGAAGAGGAAGAAGAAAAGCGGAGCCATCCTACATTATGTACGAAAAAAGATTGATAAATGGGCAGATAACGCTATTCAAAGTAAATGTTTCAGTTTGTGTAGAAATGACAACAATAATAAATGAATAAATGAAAACGAAATGTTTTCTGTTGGAAGACATGATTAGAAGTAACACCATCTCCAGATATGATCTATTAAGGGATATTTTTAGCGAACTCAGAAGGGAGCGAGAAGAAAATTATGTACGAGTTCGCAAAGAAGTTGCAGCCATAAACCCACCGAAACATGTTTCCACATTTTTATCAGCCAATGGCTTAGGCAATTATTGTCGGGTCTTTCAAGGTAATAATATCTGCATTCATGTAAAAAAAAAAAAAAATTAAAATGCCCGAATTTTCTCAGAAAGTTGTGATGTGCCACACGTGTCGGAAACACCAACATGCACAACCTGTTTTAACACATAGGCCTATGTCAAGGGCAAGGTTCGAATCTACAACACTGCTAGAAGACCAAACGCTAAACATTAGGCCACTACGGTAGTGTAATAATTTTGGTATGAGCAAACCTTCTCTGTTAGCTATTAAAATCAACATGCTTAAGATGCCATTACAACTTGAATTTGGCTAAAGAATGGATCACAAATTATAATATCAACGTTTGAATATTTATTCACATTAATGTAGTCAAAATTTATCTAAATTTGGGTAATTTGTTAATATAAATCACCACAAATTCTGGCTTATCTAAAAAATAATTGCATGCACATAGGATTAAGACCTATATGAACTTGTTGAGACTGAACTCTACCTTTAAAGGAAAATCTTAATATACAGGTGATTTCAGTATTGAATTCTAATTCTATTTGTATGGGTGGTGGTGGCAGGGGAGAATCTATTTGTATGGGTGGTGGTAGCAGAGGAAAATTTAATTGTATGGGTGGCTGTCTTAAAAATAAAGTGCCCCCCCCCCCATATTTTTTTTGCTGGAATAGCCCTTACATAATCGCATGTAAAAAGGTTTATCCCCTACTGTGGCCCCACCCTACGTCTGGGGGTCGTGATATGAACAAACATGAATCTGCACTATGTCAGAAAGCTTTCATGTAAAGAAGTAGGGACAGTTTCTACAGTCATTTGGCCCAGAAAATAGATGATTTCAGTAGGAGTCCCAAAATCTGGCATTCAAATAAGGAACATATAAGCAAATTCAAACTACGTTTAATATGATCCAAAATTGCTTTGTGTTATATGACAGGAGCGTGAAGTTGGCATAAAATTGCCAAAAAATGCAAAAATCAATGAAAATTTTCATAAATTCAGGGTGTTTTCCTTTCAGCAAACATACAGCCCATGCGTCGAGCAAAGAGCTAGAGCCACGAAAGGTCAAAATCGGCCCATTCTTTGAATTTAATGAAATTGTCCAAATAGAATCTTATGACAATGTACTTCATGAAAAAATAAAATATAGCATGATATTGCTTACTTTGATGGAAAGGGTTACTTGGAAAGTTGTCTTTGTATAACGTTGTGTCGGCAGACGTTAACGTCATTAAAACATGTACGAGGGTTGTCTCAAAATTCCGTGGACAAGCGGCGTTTTTCAATAATCTAACGTCACTGAGAAATTAAACTTTTACAACATGAAGAGCAAACAGTTTTAAATAAAAAATATGTAAAAACAAAATTAATATTACATTTGTAATTGACATTGAATAGGAAAAATTCAGGTTTTTCATTATAGGGAACCATAAAGCGGCACAGGGTAAAAAAAAAAGGGGGGGGGGGTTTAATATAATCGAAAAGAAATTACAATCGCTGGAGAAAAAAACCCACACTTTGTTCATTTTATTTCTGACAGTATATTTTTATAGAGGAATTTTGTTTAGATATTCATTTATATACCTGGAAAATGTTTATCAGTATGACGGAATATTTAAATGAATTATGATATATCGTGCGACAGTTAGATGCAAATATCCAGCGAAATGATGACGCTATTCGGGGAAAAAAGACGTCGGACCGTACGAGAGATCGAAGAAATTTTGGGAATCAGCAAATCGTCTGTTCACTGCAGTCTATCGGATAATTCATGAATGCATATAGTATGTGCACGTTGGGTACTTCGGGTTTTAAAAATGAAGAAAATCAAAGAAGGATTTTATGTTCGAAGGATTTCCTCGATCAGACGCGCGAACACCGCGAGAAAATGTTGACGTCGCAGGTTGCGTTGCCGAGTACAACTTTATCGTAAATAATTAATTTTCTCAAAAAGGTAAATAAAAGTGCAAATTTCAAAAATACCCGAAATCTTGCATTTGGTGGGACCACGACCATTTTTGGTCCCGGGCGCTTACACAAAAAGCAATGCGAGTGGCTCTTTGATGTAGATGGAATACACAACGAGACAGATGGGGGACTTGTGAGTACACTACTAGATCTAGGACGTTTCAGTGTTGGGCAGTAGTTGTCGTCAGCTCCTTCTTCCAATTTAGAATTTGTAAATTTTCTGTCCGAAGCGTAGTATTTGTGTCTACATGCATTGCACAATGTGTCATGTTCATGTTTGACAGAGACAAAAAAGTGTTTTTGCAGAAAGCGAATTTCAGGTTTAGTTATTTTCCTTCTTTCTCGTGGCTTTGTTCTTTTGTTGCATAAAACACATGGAAAATACTTAGGTCCTGTTCCAGGCATTCTAAAATAAACGAATATTCAACTTTATCTATATTTTATGGTTTACGCGGTTTATAATATCGTTCAGCAGCTGTCTTTACATTACACGCATTTTATAATTAAGCTCGGCGTTTAACATTATATCGGATATACATACTGAAATGTACAGCTTAATTTAATGTACTGTGTACTAATCAGGGAAAGGAGTTGTCACGCGTAAAAAGGGGGGGGGGGGTGAAGAATTTTTACCGGTGGGGTGGGGATTGCAATCCCCAAACAAATCTACCACTGCTTTTGAATTCATTAATCAAAACTAATTAACCAATTTCATACACAGAAAACAATATCATATTTTTCGTAATATACAGATTATTTTGCGTGGTAATCAAAACTGATTTCTTGCTTCTTAAATAACTTTATACATTTCTGGTTACTCGTATATATTGGGGGGAAAATACAGTTGTCAGGGGATTCGAACTACGGACCCTTCGCTTGTATATCTAGTGCGTTAACCACTGCGACTTACTTTTTTGCACGTATAAGTTATATATAACTCTTTATTAAGCTACAATTTATATATAATATGTCTGTAATATTCAACAAGATTTTTTTGTATCATAAACATTACGTTGTAGGTAAGTATTTTGATATTATCTACGAACATACAACATTAATTTCATATTTATATTTATCTGCACGGCTTAGTTATAGATCTAAATAGGCTCGTCTTGTAACAAGAACTTCAATCGTCTGCGAAATCCTATAGGCCTATCTTTAGGTTCACTAACTCGTTTTAAATGTTATATTTGGGGGATGGTTATTAAACATGGGAAAAATACGATACTGTACTTTACTCAAGATATCAAAGTATAATTCGATGATCATAAAACTAGCCCATGTACTGAGCACGGCATGTTGACGCCCAGTCCCAGCCATTTGTTTACATGTCAGATGTATACATCGGCGATCTGTCAAAACAGTGGCGGATCTGGTATTTTTTTTAAAGAGAGTGAGTGTTTAAAGGCTTTAGAATTTTATTTCACACCCTTTCCGCAGCATTTCTTCTAAAGGTTGGTAAAAAAAAAAAGTTAAAATGGGGGCTAGTGATTCTTGACCAACACTCCAAATTGCTATTCCTAAAACCTAAGACGAAATCTAGGTACCGCAGTATACCGTATAGGCCTATCTAGAGCAAAAAGGGACTGAAATGTTGATCATATGTTTCTATATATAAAGCCAAGTCGTTAAATAATAAATTTAGGTAACAAACTGCAATCACTTACCTATTAACTCTGGAATTCTGGAGGAATTGTTGTTTTAAAAATTCGTGCCGCTGAATCCGGTCCGTTTACGGTTTTGATTTTATAAATTATAACAACAACTATTTAATTAATTTCGATATGAGCAAGATTACAACCACGAAAAGTTTTATACAGAAAAATATTGTGTATTCAGACAACTCATTGTCCAAATATCGTCATGGTTTACGTTATTGCTCGTAGTAAAATAAGCTCAATACAAATGCTATGTTGATCGAATTATCTCCCTATGATTGTAGAGCGCTTTCATGTTTACATTTATGTGACAGTTAAACATCAATGTATCGGCGAAATAAAAAGAACACAAGAAGATAATTGGTGTCTTTTAATTATTTTATTAGCATATTCAACATTTGAGATAAATTGGACCTAAAAGCAAAGACATACACTGTCCAAATATCAATGTTGAACTGATTATTGTCATCACATAATTCGACGATGATCATCCGAAATCTATATTTCATTCCTCGATCATAGATGTACATAAAACTTTTCAAAATAATTGGGATATAATTATGCTTTGAGATCCTATGTGAAAATCTATCATTTTATAATGTTTTATAAGGACACGTCTATTTTTTAAATGAGAAACTATCATCATTCGATAAATTATGTTTGTGAAAGACCTAAAACAAGAAATTTACGTATGGCCACTGTCATCGAACAAATTGAATCCAACATTCATTTGTGCAGTTTTCATTTCTTTACCCATGTCAGAATTTTTAATTTGTTCGTTGAATGTGGCCAAACTGAAATTTTGAATCAAAGTTCCAAAATTTGTCATTTTTAGAGAAAAATGTGCAAACGTCACGTGTTATGGCATCTACGGCACAGTTATGACGTCACAGAATTAACATTTTGATATGAATATATTTACTACGATGTATATTGACAATATTTAGTGCAATATTTGTTTGTTAAGTTTCAGATAATTTTTCATAAAAATACAGGCCGATTTTGACCTTTTGTGGCTCTAGCTATTCAAACACATTTTTCATCTTCTCTTAATACACAATATATATTAATTTCATTTTGTTCGACGGATGGGCACACCTTTTCCTAAGCAATAATCTGGATGAAATTTAACAGTTATCAAGCTCTTTTTGAAAAAAAAGGCGGGAAAAACTCTTATTCATGACGTAATGATGCTATACAATAAGAAATAACTTTTATTTAAGCTGAGATAGTATACTTAGCATATATTTAACTTATTCAAAACACAGATCAAGCTTGATTCAAGACACATTTAAATCAGAGAATTTTTGGGGGCCTTTTTATGTACACAATCGTACCTTGTTCTTTCAGCTTTTCTGGCCCAGTGGTTCTTGAGAAGATTTTTAAATGACCCCACCCTATTTTTGCATTTTCATGATTATCTCCCCATTGAAGGGGACATGGCCCTTCATTTAAACAAACTTGAATCCCCTTCACCCAAGGATGCTTTTTGCCCAGTTTGGTTGAAATTGGCCAAGTGGTTCTGGAGAAGAAGCAGACCTGGCAAAAGACGCCAGACAACTGGATATCTCTGGTAAATTTTCTATTTGCCCAGTAAAACTTCAAACCTCATCTGACAAACTGTCCAGTAGATATTAGCAGAAAAAATTATCATATCTGCATTGTTTATCAGCTTTTATGCAAACACAAACTTAGTCTGGTATTAAAGATAACTTGCTTTTATATCACGAACTTGCTTTCCCAGAAATCGTAAACCCACTCTGTGTGAGTATGTTCAATATTATGCATGTCATTCTACTTCCGATTGTGTGGCCTATCAAACCGGTTGAGAAATCATAGTTCAGACGAAAAAAAAAGAAAGTTGAATGTGTAAACAGAGGTGCTTGAACAGCTTCTCAACATGATCGCATATCCCCCTTAGTTTACAACAAAATATATACTATTCACTTCGATGGCGATAGCTCCAATTTTTGTCAGTTTTATGAAAATTTATGCAATAGATCACGAATATGTTGGCCGGCTTTATGTTGCATAGTTTGAAGAAATTTCATTTTAAGGTTGAGTGAGTAAACAACTACACCACATAATAGTTTTCTTTATTAGTACTGTATGGAGTTTTCCAAGGGGTTATCTACTTTCATTTTTGAGGTTTCCGAACTTTTCTACTTTTAAGACATATCAAAGATGCTAGAAATGGCAAATTTTTAAATTGTTTGATGGTGAATTACAGAATAAATGCATAGCAAATCCAGTAATTATAAACGAAAATGGCTCTATTTGTTCTATTTATCAATATCTTTATTAAAAACTGGAGGGGGAGGGGTATATATCCAAAAGCACCTATGAGGAAAAGAGGATGAAAATTAAACCACAACAAACTTGATATTAGAAAGTTTAATTCCTATGTGGTCAAAAACTAGAGAGCTGTTAAAAACAAGTTAATGTATTGAACTGTCACACTCAAGGCTTGAAAATAAAAGAATGTGAAACAATCCCAAGATTATTTTTCATTGTCTGGTAGATTTTCTAAATTATCCCAAATCTACTGGACATAATGTCTGGTAGATTTTTATGCTCTTTCGTCAACTCTGAAGAAGTCAAAAATGTCAAAAGTTTACAGACAGATGATGGACAACAGGTGATTAGAAAAGCTCACTTAAATTGAGCTTTCAGCTCAGGTGAGTGTTAAAAATTTGTTTGTCCAATAGTTTATTTGGAACGACTTACTCATGAATAGAATAAGATATGGTATGACGTGTTTGAAAGAGGGGCTTGTAAGAAGCAAAAAATATGCGAGATTTCACTTTCTTATATTTGATATTTATCAAGCTTAACACAAGAACGTTAATCACATTTCCTTCAGAATAATGCGTGGCTGGACAAGTTTGTATTACAAGTTTCACTTGTCTACACTGGGTTTGCATTTGCCCCAGGCAATAGCACAACCATAAATGTTGATCCCTAATACTTACATGTACAATCTCAAATGCCATAAAGTAGTCTTCACCACCGACGTGCCTTATTTTCATTGGGGCAGTTTTTTTTCTGTAAGTCCGAACATTGTAGTACTGGTGCGGCTTCAGTTTCCTTATCAGTTTTTTTTGCGATACACTGGCAGACAGATGTAGACGAACAGAAAGCACATATTCCTTTCCGTGTACATTTTCTTCATCATGTACAATTTCCCTAGAAAAATAAGATAAGAAATCTTTAAACTGTATGCCCCAAAGGTTTGCACAACTTGTGCAGGTCTCGTGAAATTTTATTGCGTTTATCAGAATTTTGTTTAGATATCATAAATTTTGTACTCCTTGCAAAAAACATGTAAGTTCCTTGCACTACCTACACCATGTACACTGTACATCAACAAGGGAGAGGGACAGGGAACTACATGTACATGTTGCTGCATATACGTGCCTGGAGATCGAGGCATAAATTGTAATTATTTATGATATCACTTCAAAGTGGCAAGTTCTTTTCATGACTCAAGAAAATCTCAATAAAATAAATATTCACACACAGTTGAGGAAATATATGGTACTAGGCCTATCAACTACTTTTTTCCTCTACCAAACATCAGAAATTTAATCCAAAAATTCATGTTTTTGGTATTAGAGTGCAACATTCTGAAAAATAATCCAGGCAGATATTTTTGTATTTGAAATGAGTTGTCTTTAAAGGTACATACGTACTCGTAATCAAATTTTTTTTCTTTCCAAAGTAACATAGTTAGTGTATCTATAATGGCGTTTTATAACAAGTTATGTAGCGTAAATTAATTAATTTCACCCCGAAAGAAAGAAATTGGTCACAATAAGTTCTTCATTTTTGACCAATATTTAACTCTCGGAAATCTTCAATTAACCTATTTGCATAATGTATGCATTGCGCGCACCTTTTAAACACGTGATTACAGAGAAAACAATGGCGTCGGTAAGTATTGACGTAATTTCACTTTGAGTAATCTTTTGTATATATTGGAATAAGAACCTTTCCGATTAAATTCGTTTTAGCCGATCATGTGCAAAACACTAATTATTAATTAGATATGCACATATCCAAGAATTGGTTGAAAATATCCAAAATGAAAGACTTGAATCTCTTCTACCAAAAATAGCGTCTGTCGTACGTCTTGCAACGCTTGTTTGTTTATATTTTATTTTTGGAACTTTACAGATTTTAGTTTGATTACTTATAGGCACGTGTAATCGGCGGAGGGGATACGTTTTTGAAAATAGCCATCATTTGTTATGTTTGGATATATCAAAGATATATACCCCCCCCCCCCCCCCCCTAATGACAGTTGTACATAATAAAATGGGTCGAAAGCAAGTTGGAAAGTTATGAATAAAAATTATTTAGTGAAGTATGGGCATTCATTGATAAAAAGATTATTAAAGAAATTACTTATCTTCCGGATGACCCCCTCCCAACAATACACACATTAAAACCGATGTGCCCAACTTGTGATAATAGAATGGGAGATTCAAAATCACTTGTTATCCACCCGATTCTATAGCATTGCCCTTACAATCCTCACCCCACCTATTATCTCAACCCAATAAATAATAATCACATGGGCTCTTTTTTGACAATTTTCAGGAGAGTTCTAGTACCACAACTATACAGAGCAGCGATGAAGAGATAGATGTTCAAGGTCAAGTGAGAGGTAGGGGCAGAAACCGTGGAAGGGGGAGAGGTGTTCGAGGAAGAGGCAGAGGAGGCAGGGGGAGAGGTAGAGGAGGCAGGGGAAGAGGTAGAGGAGGAGGACCATCAAGAGATGAAGTTGCCCTTGATCAAATCAATAGAAGGAGTGAAGTTTTACGGGTAAGCAACAAACACACGCAAAATAGATTTGTACACAATATATACAAGTTACTGAAAACATGACATTGCCATGTACCCTATTAGATCTGCACATTTATGTATGATTTATATTGTAGGAACACATTTCAATTATGGAGGTGGATGAACTTCGAGAACTGTGCCTCACGATGGCAGAAAGACAACCTGGTCTCGTTCATGACATCATGCATCCACCTACCCAACAAGGGGGCTACCACCCACAACCTGGCGGGACTTGCCCAAACTGGTGTGTTTGTGGAAATTGCCGGGAGATGCCAACAGATAGGGAGAAAGTGTGCTGTGGGAAAGAGCAATGCATAACTCTTTTACCAGTAAGATGTGTGATCATTAGTGAACATACTCTGTAAACATTTTTAGTTTAATTTTTTCAAAAAATTGTATACAAGACTTTTGGAGATGGATTGTATCATTGCTAAGTTGTGTATTGGTCAGTACACATATATATTGCTTTCAATTTACTTCCTCATGAGATAATATAGAAATATAATTTTCATACCACATTATGACGCAACACATCTTTATCACACCTATGTTTCTAAAAAGATTCTAAAGAACTACATGTAATTTCTTCTATAGGACTTCTCGGTGCCAATTCTCGATGAAGCTGTGCTAGCCCTTGCCAGACTGTATAGGAGAGACATTTTGGTCTTGAATGATGAAGTGGACGAGAGAAAAGGCAACCGTCACCAAGCGTACCAACAATATATCTTGTGGACCCATGGCAGACTAGGTGCTGGGGACAGACGGGTCATTCCATCCTACGCGGTTTGGTCTATTAGAGACAAGTTTCCCGACCCTTTTGGTCAATACACTGGATTTGTGGCAGGGCGAATATAATTGTACATAGCCAAATATAATATACAGTGGAACCCCGTTATTACGTTCCCCCTTTATTACATTAGTCCGCATATTACGTTGGAATTTCAAAGCACAAAACCTTTTCTTAACAAACCTATATAAAATAGACCTCGTTATTACGTTGTCCTAAAATGTCGGGACTCGGTATTACGTTGTAAATATTCCGACAAAAACATAATAAACCCATAATTATTCAATAGTGATTCTCAAAATAATAAGTCATTCACACCTTGACTGCCTGAGGCAGTCACCACGTAAATTTTCTGGTCTGTTTGGGGATTAGAGACGCTTGACTGATCACGCTTCGATAGATCTAGTGATATCAATACAGGTAATTACCCCGTATAGAAGCCAGTGATAAACAATTAAATAATGTTTATTTAGAAATTGTACTCTATGAAATTTACTTCATTTTTCATATTTTGATAATCAAAGAAATAATTTCTCAACCACCTGCGTGTTCAGCATAGTGTGATTACCTTCGCTATTAAAACTCTATTCACGGACAGCTTTGGTACCAAACAAGAAAGACAAAATTTATCGTAGCAATGTTACAACCGCTTGGGTAACTGCTTGGACATAGGTGACTAAAGGTGTTCAATTAAAAAAATTGTTCGTTGTTTGGACATGCAGCTTGGGTGTTCGTAAATCTCGTCCATACATACACTAATCTATCGGCCGATTTGTGCACGGCATTTACCTCAGTGAATATTTTAAAATCCCTTGATGCGCACGTGATTTTAGTGCCATCATTTAGCGTTATAAATAAAATCTACGTGCATCATTATATATTTTTTTTTATGTGGATTGCGCTTACATTGTTCTCCTTGCATGTTTATCGTTGGTGAGAAGTGTGCAAGTGTTGGGTATCGTGTGCGTTTTGTGTCTATAGTTTTGTTGTTTTTTGGGTGGGATTTTTTTTATTGTGTTGCGTATTGTGTAATTAGAGAACTTAATAAAAACGATGTTTTGTTATTTTTTAATACGAATGTTGAATACAAACCGGAACGAGTTATTGAGAGAAATTTACATGAACGCATTGTTTTAAAGTTGAACAAAATTGCGGTCCAAACGAATGCAGAAAAAGCAACGTTTATCAAAACATCCTTATGTATCCTACACCGAAATAAAGAAAAGGGATAAGAACATGAAGAATTACGGACATTAAAGATAAGATGTAAATAAAACAAAGTATAATAGTCTTTTAAACAAAGAAACAGTAAAGATATATTCACACACCCCTTCACGGAGTACCAACGGACGATATACAATTTCCAAATGATATTTTTAACGGATTTAACTGGGAACGTTTATTACGTTGCCCCCGGTATTACTTTATTTTATCGTGACAAAATGGAAAACGTAATAACGGGGTTCCACACATTTGTCCAAACCGGCCTCCGAGTACTCCGACGCTCTGTCAATTCCGGCCACAAAATATAGTCCCTAACATTTCTTTAACAAATCCTTTATTAATAATTCCCTGTACTCCGGATACTGCGTATTCTGTATATCGGCCGGCTTACACAGTCCCAACTGCTATCAATTAACTTTAATTATCCTGTTTAAACCGGCCGCTCGTTGATGTACCACCCTAATTGTATTCGGTGTACACAAGGTCCCAACTGCTCGTAATTAGCTCTAATCATCGCATTCAAACCAGCCACCCCACGATGACCAACCTGTCGGTATTCGGTCCATCACACGCGGTGTACACAAAGGGTGTCTCAAGGGAAGCCACAGGTAAGTAAAAGAGTGCAACTAGCGATGAGTCGCGATCAGTTTAAAATAAAACCTGATTTTTAGGGGGTGCACTTTTCAATTATGACAGCACCACGCACGAGGTAATGGCACCCTCCCCCTAACGACAGAGACGAAAACTGACATTAAAAGACAAAAGTTAAATTAATCGATGAATTCGATACATTCTTTGAATGAAACAAAATCGGTAACAATCCTGTTTATGTTTTCCAAAAGCAGGGATTCCCCTCGTGGACATCTCGGAGCTCTACGGCGAGTCAGACAGTGATGATATGCAGTTTGTTAGCACAACTCGCCATGTCCGGTCGATCACTCGGCATTACATCAGTTTCCGTTTCACAAATTGAAACAGTTGAAAGCGATACATTTTACAATGAAAGCTGGGAAAGACAAATTTTAGACGAACACAAAACAAACTTGACGAACGTACATAATGTAGCACTTGATAACGGCGATGATGTAGACGAAATTGACAATTTACGAACAGAAAATTGCGCAAATAATTCCCAGATTTTAAACTGTTTAATAAAAATTGAAACTTTTTCAAATGAGCACAACAATAAAACACTGATATTTATATTTCTACATTCTGAATTCTTTTGTGATATAATAAAACGTTATAGCAATCATTACACACATACATGTATGCATAGATAGTGAATACAAGGGAAGCAACTCTCATTCTTGTCAACATTCTGCACTCTGGACTCTTTGCAAACCGGCCAATTTCTTTGGAACCACACATAGCCGCTTTAGACAGATTATACTGTATTAGGTTTGTGAATGTAATTGTATATATACTAATCTAAAAATTATGATAGCCTTTTGTATATTATTTTAATACTGCGAGTCCAATATTGTAATTCTCTATAAATATCCTAGATTTTTTTTTTTTTGGTATTGCAACTACGAAGCCGAAATATTTTTACATCCTCGTAGCCATGTTTAAAAATTTACCTATATCTTAGTAAAATGAACTATTATCAGTCACTTTTGATTTTTTACACATTGCTCATATCATTATCAATAATCTGTTGTGGTAAAAGATTGAAGAAATTGTTGTAACAAGAATAAATTTTCTAGGTCTTTTAAATTTTGGTGTTGTTACATTGTAAATGTTAATTAATCAATGAAGTTCACAGGCAAGGTATGACATTGTTTTATGACCATTTTCATTATCCTCTCATAGTATGAATGCTCCAAGCATAATCATCCCATTTCTGAAATGTTATAGAAATCATGAGTCTTAGTAACTTTTGACCTTTGACTAAACAAAGTGAGAATGTCATCTGCACTACCTAAAACTGCTTGCCTATATAGGCCTTGCTTTCCTTGAGAAGACAAATCTCAACAGGGGTTGTCAAATGACTACATAGCTCACCAGGAAGCGTAACTACTTCATGTATTTCCTTTGAGTCAAAAGTGGGTAGAAGTCCATGGCCACAAGGTCAAAGGCCTTGGTACCAAAATAAAGGCCTGGTCAGTAGCACTTTTATGTGAAATATCAAAGCCTTATCTCCCTTGGATATATCAAATCTGTAGTATTGAATAGTAGGTCACTAGATGAAGTCTTCAAACACAAGAGATGTTTGTAAAACACATATGCCCCCCATGGTGCAAAATTGGAAAGGGTTATACACATGCATCATTTTATTGATAGTATCACCAATTCAAAATAATGAGCAGACAATGTTTTCCTATGCCAGGAGTGGATTGACCACGTGACCTAAAATTCAATAGGGGTCATGTACTCCTTATGCTGTACCAAGTTTGGTGTCAATCAAACAAATAATTCTGAAAATATCGGAGACAATATATTACTATGTCCAGTTTGACCTCAAATCATTTGGGGTCATCTTCTGAAGATGTACAAATTTTGATGTCTCTCGAGCAAAGGGCTCTCAAGATATTGAGTGAACAATATATTCCTATGTCCAGTTTGACCATGTGACCTTAAAATCAATAGGGGTCATCTTCTCCTGAAGATGTAACAGTGTACTAAGTTTGATCTCTGTCAAGCAAAGGGTTCTCAAGATATTGAGCGAACCGTGTCTTCCTCTGTCCAGGGTAGATTGACCCTTGACCTGATAAATAATAGGGGTCCTCTTCTCATAACCAACCCACATATGAAATATCATTAAAATCAAGTGAATGGTTCTCTAGATATTGAGCAGACATGTGGTCTACTAACCGACCGCCAGGTGCAAACAGTACGCCCCTTTTCTTTGAAGGGGGCATAAAAATGAAAGGCCTAGTCATTTTACATATACATGTAAAGTACATGTTCAAATCCCTACCCCCATTGGTTGAAAAGAAATAGAACAGGTTATTTTTTTTTTTTAGTGATAGACGACTCATTTTGCAATCCAAAAAAAAATTTCCTAAATATACTTGGGGAAAACTTTGATCCGATTTAAACATAATAGAATCCAAACAATGTCAAGGTGTTTCTACCTAAGTTTCATCTCTTCTATCCCATGAGTTCTTCAGGGGTGGATCAAGGAATTTTTGAAGGAGGGGGGTGGATTATTTTTATCCTGTTAGAAAAGACTCTGACAAAAGTGGAGATTCCAACTACTGGATCCGCCGCCACTGTTCTTTACAAGATTTATAAAATCACCCCACCTGGCTTCTACCATTTCTCGTTTATCTTCCCTTGACAGGGCCTTTCATTTGAACTAATGTGAATCCCCATTGATTGATCTAGAGTAAAGTTTACAAGCAGAACGTTGCTTGAACAGACAGATGGACAACATGTGATCAGAAAAGTTACAATGTGTAAAATGGGTTTGTTATAAGATTGAGACAGATGTAGATTTTACATGATATAATTTCAATTAAATATTGCTGCAATACATGTACTATACAAAGTATAATTTCACATTTCTTTACAATATAAAATTCACATTTAATTTCCTTGGCAGTTCAAAATCGTGATTTCTGCTGCAACGCAAGTTCTTCAATTGGAGGTGGTTCTACAGGTGCCAGATGTTTTGCAATTAATCTGGGATCATCTGGTGCTAACAGTTTTTTTCATGCCCACTCTGTCATTAATCCTCAATTTTACAGCATCGCACAATAGAGATGACATGTACTCATACTTCTTCCTTTCCCTCATGACATGCACTGTCCATCTCCCACTTTTTTTTATTGAATACACGATGGTACCTAATCAAAAAAGTCACATAAGTAGAGAATGCTCAACATCATGTATTTGGTGGATAATAAATCAATGTTGCAATCTGTCAATCAATTCATATTGCAGCAATGATCTCATAAACAAGGCGTACAGCAAACAGTACAATATACGCCTATTGGACCTTCAGTGCAATATTTGTATGTAAGACAAGAAGAAATCCATAAAACTCTTTAAACCTACTTTAAGCCATAAAGTAGGTTACGGTGCATCAATCAAGTTAAAATGTGAACAATTATGGATTTCTCTGAGAGGGAGGTTCTGACCAAATTTCAGGGCAATACCTGTATTCAACTAAAAATTTGGAAAATGAAAACAGTTTTTCTACTATGTGAAACCATGACTTTGACCTTGAGAAACAATAGGCATCCTCTGCATAAGGTGTATGTATATGGGGTTTGATGGTCCTAGCCCCAACGGTGTAATCTGTATCCTGCCTACAAGATTCTCCTATTAACTGATACGACTTTGACATTGACATACAATGTCTGAACAGACAGACAACAGTATACCATAGTACGCCCCGTCTTTGACAGACAGGATACTTGTACATCCCTAAAATTACCTTATTTTTTCCATCTTTGTTTTTCTGCACTGGACGGTCTGAGTTCATATTGTGGTCCAGTGCTGCAAGTCTGTTCCTGGCACAATAGACTGGTGGAGTATAGGCGTATCGTTTTGAACAGTACATCAGAATGTGCTGATGGAATCCGTCCAGTTCAGCTGTACTTCTGAAATTGAACTCTCGTGTAATAACAATGAACGTCATCAACATGCATGTACCATGGGTACATTTTTAGACAAGAGGCCCACAGGCCTTATCAGTCACCTGAGAACTAGTTAAAAGTATTAATAGTCCCCAATGGCATTGAAATTTTATAAACAAAAATTTTCTGTTCAAGAGTTCTGAAATTTACATTCCTCCTACAAAAATTGCTTCATACCAAAATTTGAAAAGAATTGGAATAGTAGACTACTTATCAAGAAGTTAAAAATCAATATATGCACCCAAGGGTGCATGAGCAGAGTTGCATGGGATACATTGTAAAGTCAGGAATGATGTGGCATATTTATAATCGTGAACTAATTTCAGTTTTAAACTTTTCCAGTTACTGTCCAGAAACCATATTTGTCTGAAGTTTGCAATCTATTTTCGGTCACTGTGACCTTGACCTTTGACCATTTTTCTCCAAAATCAATAGGGATCTTCCTTACCTGGTACCCAACAATATATCAAAGTTTCATTTGATTAGATTGTAAATTTTTGAGTTATCATCCGGAAACCAATTGTTGACGCCCAACCGCCCACATCGCCAAACCAATAACCAAGTTCAATTTCGTTACAACTCGGCTAAAAATGTTCAATTGTTAACGCACGACGGAAAACAACCTAATGCAATAGGTCAACTGAGTAAACTCAGGTGACCTAAAAATGAGAAATGCTTTTGAAACATATATATGCTCCCTGTGTGGCAATATTATAAGATCAACTCAGTTTGAAATCTATCAAGCAAAGAATATACATAAGTATAAGAAGCATTCTGATAGTATAGCATGACAATACAATCCCTACCAGCAAAGAGATATTTTGACAGGAATAGAATACAAGCATCATGCATAACTTGTTAAAAATTCAATATAAAAATAAACTAATTATATGATGAATGACTTGCACAATGAACTGTTGAACTGATTGATTGATAGTATCTTGTTTAACGACCCTCTCGAGAAATTTTCACTCATATGGAGACATTATCAATACTGGTGAAGGGCTGCAAAATTTAGGCCTATGCTCAGCACTTGCGGCCATTGAGCAGTGAGGGTTCTTTAGCGTACCACCCTTACTGGTTTTAAGGTCATCTTCAAGGACCTGTGCAGTCAAACCTTCTGCCGAGCGTTTGGTGTTGGAACTGTCAATACCTGTTTAAACTACAGAGGTCTGTCGCGGCCGTGATAATTTATATATATAAGGTGACCACCTTTACAAAAAGACCTTGTCTGAAGAAGCATAAAAAGTGGGGAAAACAGTATTTACAATACCTCATCTACTGAGTGACCAATGCAAACCAATATGCCCCCTCCTTTTAAGCAACACAAACAAATGATTTAGACAGAAAATAGTCTATTCTATGATTTCAATACCCCATTTTACCTGAATGTCAAATAGTATCCAACATTGTTCAAAAGTCTTTTGTTTAACACCACAGCTGCTAGGTCTTTTAATACATGGGCATGCTTCGTCGGTGACAACCAGGGTTTTGTCCTTTCCTCTTCACCTAATTCTCCATGATAACAGTGGTTTACACCCCCATGAGATAGAATCCACTCATGTGTGTCTGTAATGTGGTGCAATACACTTCGCCATATGCCCTGGAAATAAAATGTACATACTGATATGCAGTACATGAATTAAGTTTGCTTTACCCTGCAAATTTGTATACATTGAACTTGCCTCTACAATTGTAATATTGACAAATGCATGTGCATTAACTTTCCACTATATGTCTTACCATGAATTCCTCATATGACTCTGCACGACGACATGAAAACCAAAAGTGGTTCATGATGGCATTACACCAATCCAATAATATGTTATTCCCCTTCTTCTGAGCCACCTAAAATATGAATTACTGATTAAAACTGTTCATGATTTTGAGAATCACTATCAAATAAGATAATTAATCTCTCACCAAAACATTATATTTACTAACCTTCAAAATCTTCTTCCCCAAATTCTTTGCCACATGCCATATATCATGGGAATGGTGTATATTTGGGTAATCTTTCTCTGAAAATAGAAATAAAAGTTGTAAATGCTTTGAAAAAGAGAATCATTTACATTTTATCAATTGCTAGTCCATAGAGAAAATTTATATGAAATACTTACTCATTACTGAACCAATTCCAAGGTGTGCATCAGTCACCACCTCTACCACCTTTATATCTTTTTCCAACAGGTCGTTGAGGGCGATTTGAAATCCTGCTTTTTCCATGTTAACAGACTTCCTATCAGTCATCCTTTTATAAACTAGGGTTTCAATGGTCAGGATTTTTTTGGTCTCATTGTCCATTAACGTGTATGAACAGTACTGTGCACAATGGCCTGGAGAATCATTTCTGCCATCACCTGAAAAAGGGACAAGCCAAAGGGGTTGTATCAACAAGTACACAGACATTCGATAAGAAATGAATGGCAATTGAAATTTGAAAACTCTTACCTAAAACTACAACTTCTTTGTCCTTGAAGTCATTCAACAGCTCTTGACGATGATCACTCCAGAATTTGTCAATGGTTGGGATAACATATGTACTGCAAATCCTATAAAACTGGTCTGCAGATGGAAATTTCAGTTTTAACATCTCTGCCCACAATGCCATTTTTCCATAATTATTTCCAGAGGTCAGGATGGAACCACAAATTAGGAAGTCTCCACTATGTAGCCATCGGTTTAACTACGGCTGTGAACACCAGTGGTGACTTACATGGCCTTCTTCACAGATCTAAAAATACATTTAATAATGAATATACTGCCCATGTCCAGTGTGTAACAAAATCAATGAATAAGCAAAACTAATTAAGATTTCCTTTACAAAAATGTATCTTTTAATACTGATATGATCAAGTAACAAATTCCACTTAAATATGCTAAATAATACTAAAAGCTAAAATATTACTGATAAATACCCATTTCAAGTGCAATGTAGATCCAACATAAGACTCCTTCATCTGTGTAGGTTTATTGCATGATTGTTCTGTGCATCGTGGTACATGTATCTTGGTCAACTCCTTTATCTGATCAACGAATGCAATACATTTCAAAGCCGTAGTCAAATCTCTGCATTCTCCCTCTGTAGACACTCTGTGGACGCCTGGAAGAACTCCCATCTCAATATCTGGACCTTCTAGTTGACCATCATTACCAGGCAACTCAAACCCAAACTCAACCTCTTCATAGGCCACATCTTCTGCCATACTGTTCACATCATCTGGTCTAACACGTAAATTAATTTCATGTACATAAAACTCTAAAGAAACATTTATTCATGTCTTTCCAATATCAAATGCATGTTCAATAGATAGAGGATATTCAATATGTTGTCGGGAAAACGTCCTAGCTTATTTATTAAATAAATTCTTAATGTTAATTTTTGTGTATTACGTTTTCTAGAGTTTCTCTCTTGTCTCATTTATATGATAAGCATGACATTGCTGTTCTAGAGGTCAAGGTCATAGTGAGAAATTATAGGTCTTGCCACAATTCTATATACAAAATATGAAAGTTTAACAAAATAACTCAGATGCTATTGAGTAGATCAGGTTGTTAAAAAGTTAAACTCCAAGGTCAATCAAAGTACTTAAAGTACTCGTGGGAGTTGAACATTGTGGAAATTCAGTTAGAAAAGATAGTACTGGAAGGGTAGGGGGATAAATGACTGAATATTATCATGATTTTAGATACAAATCAACTGTTGTTGTTTTCAAAGCGTTACAACAGCAAACACCCATGGGCCACAACGCTCCTAGAGTAACTGAAGTCGTGTTGTTGTTTTCTAGAATTTCACCCCTTTATATTCTCATGAAAAATGTGACCATATATTATGGCCCAAACATTCAAATCAATATGGTTATCAATGCCTTGCAGTTATGAAGTTTTCCCCCTGTATATATATACATTCAAGTTTAATCCTAATTATAGCTAATTCTAAGGATTCATTACTTGAAAAGGTAGTCCAATATGCTAAACTGTCACCTGAGTATACTACAGTCCTGTAGAGGATCAATGGAATGGTAAATAATTGTATAATAACTCAAAATAAATGAAATGCAAAAAAATTAAAAATTGTCGGGCATCAGAAATGCACAAGCCGAGTTGCGCAAGGAATGGGCATAGAGGGAACCGGCAGAAAAGTTTTCAAGAATTATCAAGCAGGGAGCAAAATTTTGCATACATAAATTTCAGCCGACTTAAATCCTTTGTGACCTTGACCTTTAACCCTTGACCAAAATCAATAGGCTTCTTTGTCTCATCAAGGGCGATAATCCATCTAAGTTTAATTGACATCCTATAATTTGTTAAAAAATTATAGTGCAGAAAACAAAATTTTCTCCAAATTTCAGTCTATTTATAGCCACTGTGACTTTGACCTTGTGACCCCGGAATCAATAGGCTTCTTGTCTTACTTAATCGATCTAAGTTTGATTGAGATCCTATAATTCGTTCAAGAGCTATGGTGTAGAAAACAAAATTTTCTCCAAATTTCAGTCTATTTATAGCCAATGACTTTGACCTTTGACCTAGTGACCCCAGAATCGAAAGGCTTCCTCATCTTACTGAGGGTGACAATCCATCTAAGTTTGAATGAGATCCTATAATTTGCTCAAGAGCTATGGGGTTGAAATGAAATGTTGATGCGTGCCCGCCTGCCCGTCCAAAGGCACTTCATCAGATCATAAGCCGAGTTCGACTTCACCGCCACTCCGCTAAAAATGAAACACTAGTCAAATAATGTTATTTATTGCCAAGGTATTTGGGATATTATACTGTGGCTCAAACAGGGGGTGAATGAACCTGACAGTATGGAAAGCATATAGTGTAATCAGACTTGTGATGTTGGAAATCTATAGTGATTAATAAACTATACATGTACAAGATCCATAACTATTTTTTTTTTCAGTTTGTGAGGGAGAATCCTCATGTCTCTTTCATCTGTAGACAAATAAACAATGTGTTTTGACCAGAGCAATTTCCAATCCTTTTTGCAGCATAAATTCAACATTGTGGCAACTGGGTTAAACTTTGATAGTGAAGTAATACATGGCAGCACCTTATTCCATGCTCTTAAAATTTCTGTTTGACACACACTCATGACATCCACTCAAACATTGCAGAGTGCAGCAAAATCCCATTGTAATAGGGGATTCAAAATGGATAACTGGTACAAAATATGGTATATACTATTCAAAAAGGATAATGAATTTGACATATTGATGTCTTGGAAAAGGAAATTCTGACATCGGGGCTCTAAGCGTTTTCAAACATTGTCATTTGATAAAAGTGTTCTACATTTTTAAAAATAGAGATTAATATGTCTTTACATACATAGGTGAGAAAATTTCCATTATTCTTAGCCGAGACATACCATGTATTCGCAAAAAATTCATAAACAAATATCACACTACTCACGTAGAAAATGTGGACCTTACAGTCATCAAGCGCAGCGAAACACGCCATTTCGAGATTATAGTCGACGAAAACTCGGTAACAGTAATGAATAAGGTACACTCATTTTGTATCTATTTTGTGACTTTCTTTATTAAAAGGAACAGTTCTCTAATGTGTAACGTGCAATTACTACGTAATTCAATAACTTGAAGCATGAAGCAGTTTCACTTTGCCACCGGATATAAGAAATTTTATTTCGTATTCCGATCCCAATCGAAAGTTGTTGACTGGGAATGACGTGTTTTAATTCAATCTACATGTAACATCAAGCATTTTTTATATCACATTAAAAAAAACCCAAATATATACACATACACAATGTTGTAGAGTTATTTCTTGTAAATTTTCTGAGGTTTCGCACTATATTCGATATTTCGCGCCACGGTGTCAATAGGGCTTGTGTGCAGTTATCGTTCGTTTCCCTATCAATGTTTATAGGTGACGCTGCGCTACAAACGACAATTTTCAACCTTATCTTTTATTTTTCTATGTCTATCAGTATCAATTTGATCGAAATCTTGTATTCAAATTGATTTGAATACAATATCAATGCATTTATTTACATGTCAATTATCAAAATTAGATTAATTCAGAAAAGTTACATGGATTATTTAATGGCGGATGTTTATAAAAGTTTATGTTGATTTACCTAGGAGTAAATCAGCTGACACAGAACCCCCGCTGACGACCACTATACAAATCAATACAAATTACTGCGCAGAAAAGTGCGTGATGACCCAGGGAGATTGAACATAGTTCAACTCCCAAAAATGGTATCACCTGAAAGATCTTGCCATAAAAATCTATATACAAAATATAAAAGTCCTAAGGTCAGAAAATATTGAATTGGTTAAGTTTTCTCAAAAGTAGTTTAAACTCTATGGTCCCGATAACTAGGTAAATAACTTTGGTACCTATGAAAAGGTCTTTTCACAGGCAATGTGCATATGAAATATGAAACCCTATCACTAACCATTCAAGTTATAAGCAAAGTTTCTGAAAAGATGAACAGACAGACAAAAGTGATCAGAAAAGCTCATTTCATCTAATATATAAACAAATATTTACATATCATGGGTGTAAATTAAAACAAGAGGTACTGTGAGCAATGCTCACTAAGAATACCCCCCGCTTACCCCAATCTCCCAAAGGGTGTTGGTAATAGGTATAAACTACCTCTTTTCTGAGTGTAAAAAACAAATGGCATGACAAACCGAACCATATTGCTACTTCGATGTCCAGTGCGCGTGACCTTTGACCTTTTGACCCCAAAATCGATAGGGAACATCTTCATCCCATGGGTAGTCCATATGTATGATATGGTGACTGTAGGTGGAAAGGATAACACTTTAGAGCCCGGAAACCATATTGCTACTTCGATGTCCAGTACGCTTGACCTTTGACCTTTTGACCCCAAAATCGATAGGGAACATCTTCATCCCATGGGTAGTCCATATGTATGATATGGTGACTGTAGGTGGAAAGGATAACACTTTAGAGCCCGGAAACCATATTGCTACTTCGATGTCCAGTGCGCTTGACCTTTGGACCCCAAAATCGATAGGGAACATCTTCATCCCATGGGTAGTCCATATGTATGATATGGTGACGGTAGGTGGAAAGGATAACGCTTTAGAGCCCGGAAACCATATTGCTACTTCGATGTCCAGTGCGCTTGACCTTTGACCTTTTGACCCCAAAATCAATAGGGAACATCTTCATCCCATGGGTAGTCCATATGTTTGATATGGTGATGGTAGGTGGAAAGGATAACGCTTTAGAGCCCGGAAACCATATTGCTACTTCGATGTCCAGTGCGCTTGACCTTTGACCTTTTGACCCCAAAATCGATAGGGAACATCTTCATCCCATGGGTAGTCCATATGAATGATATGGTGACTGTAGGTGGAAAGGATAACACTTTAGAGCCCGGAAACCATATTGCTACTTCGATGTCCAGTGTGCTTGACCTTTGACCTTTTGACCCCAAAATCGATAGGGAACATCTTCATCCCATGGGTAGTCCATATGTATGATATGGTGACGGTAGGTGAAAAGGATAATGCTTTAGAGCCCGGAAACCATTGCGTCTACAGACGGACGGACGGACAGACAGACAGATGGACAACCCGATTCCAGTATACCCCCCCCCCCCAACTTGTTGCGGGGGGTATAATTATGAACCTAATGTGAAAACTGTCATATACTTACAGAATAGCTGTGACATCAAAACTTGGCTGGTAGTTTGGGTCATCCTCTTCCGAGTCTACTGCCTCTAAATCTGAGTCTTGTACTGAGATGTCAATTGACAAGCTACAATATACAAGAGTATGCTATTCATGCACACGGCACACTTAAGACTTTGGGGGTGGGGGTTCAGATATGTAAACAAATTAAATATACTCATCTAAGTTTCATATACTTTCTTAGTGAGATAATGAATATGAAAATAATGTAGTAATAGTAAGCTGTGCATTGTTCGTACAACATTCAAGACTTGAAGTATAAAATTTAACAATGTGTAAGCCCAGCATTTAAGAGTAAATAGGATAATTTCTTCACCGAAAGCGTTTTATTCAATATAAAAGTATTCAGTCTTAGTCCACAAAGTTGAAGCAATGTATATTTCATATATCTAATAGTGGATGCTTAAAATTCTTACTTCAAAGGATCACAAAATGAATCTGACCACTTCTTTGGTTTGCGAGAACGGCTAGTTAGTGGAGCTTCTGCAGTAGGTTTCATACTGGTAACCTTTTTTCTAGTGGAAAAAAAAGAATATGAAGTACTGAAGGTAAAAGTTGAAAAACACAAGATATGAATTATTTTCCATGGTATGTATTGAATTCATTCAAATAAATACTGTACATACCCTAGATCCTCTGGACCGGAAACTTGCAATTCCACCACTCCTGACATAGTTCTCTACAATGAAAGAAATTTTGCTTATCTGAACCATGGCAAGATTAGGAATGAGGTCATTGAAAAAACAGTAAATGTAATTGGAAGAATGTTCATTGAGCATTTGTTCATTTACAGGTAATTGTAATTTTCGAATTAATAACTTTGAAAAATATCATATAATTCCAATTATATTTCAATTACTTTTGAATAATTTACGATCTACCTTGTTTGTTATTCCACAAAACTTATGGATGAATGGAATAAACTATGTATAAGAATTAAAAACATTACTGTAATATAAAGGATATATCACATATCCCTTGTTTGTGTATCATTGTCCTTAAATAAGTACTCTGTCCATATGTGTTAATTGCTAAAATAACTACTCATGAACACTTGGGTCACCTTACCTGGATGGGCAGCATATGCCCCCAAGTGAGGAATGATTGATTCAATCTATTCATTTAGGGACACACTGACAATTAACAGTACTCTGAACAAAACACCTAACCAAACCCCAAAACTTATTTGAAACAACAAAGTCAGGGATGACAGGTGTTGTAAACTGTTTACTTCACTCCAAAGTTACAAAACCCAGGGTAAAAAAATCTCATCAGGATAAAATCTAATTGCAAAATGACTTGTATGATATTTTTTTGATAATAAATATTTGAAACTACTAACATTGAATGTAATGTTTAATTTGATTAATTAATTCCTCAAAGTAAAGGAGGTGATTTCATTACATTGTTTATGTAATAGTTGGGCACTATGGAAGATGTACAACAGTGAAGGAAAATAAAAAATTACAATGAATTCAAACTCTGTCTGATGGGACATTTCAGATACTTGTGTATCTAAATGGTGATCACCAGAACAATGCAGATTCAAATATCTTATAAAAATTTAAGAAGAAACTCACTGCTCTGAATCAGCAGATATCTCTGACATGGATGGTGTTCTGTCATATTCTTTGTTTTTTAATCGAGCTATGATGGAAGAAGCTGCTGGTGTTGACGTTTTCATGGGTATAGAGGTGTGGACTCTCTGGGGTTCTTTAAACGCTGCTTCATTTTCAAATCTGAAAAATGATTACCATCCACATCTTATCAGCTGATCGTTGAGCATTCAGTCATCGCAAGACTTGTCGTTTTTCAAAATGTGCGTGTACGACGGGTGAAACCCCCCACCCCACCCCACCCCCGGATATGAAAAATCAAGGTCATCTACTTAAAGCAATTTTTTAGTGCTGACTTCAAAGGGGTCAGGGGATAAATTTTACATTGCAATTGCCATTTGTCCCCCTTTCTCGCTTAGCGCGCATGGTATGAAGCACGGTAGGACTACATAAAAATATAATAGACCGCAAATTAATCCTTTACAACACTTCATATTTTAAAGACATATGATAAAAGTATAGGAAAGACTCAATAATTTCTTTACCGTTCCAGCAACATTGTCGCCATTTCTTCGTCCGTCTTCGTTTTCGTCTGTTGTTGAAGACTTTTCCACTTCTCAATTGCTCCTCCAATGTAAATTCTACTTCCTGCCAGTTTCTGGTTGTACTCCTTCTTCCTTCTTTTTCTCTCTGATGTCGTTAGAGTGGCCACTCTCCCTCCTCTTTTCTTCGCTTTCCTTCCTCTTTCTTCGTCTTCCGCCATTTTTGTTTTGTTTATCGCGCGATATGCTAATAAGACGGTCACGTGGTTAGCACTCGGCTTCCTTCGGAAATACAGAGTTTCAAAAAGACCGACTGTCTTTTGAAAATATTTTCATTTATATCTTTAAAACCATAGGTTTTTGAATACATGTTTAAAAGAGTTTTTTGGGTTTTTTTATTCATAGAATACCGTAGTAATAATATTTTTTTTTAAAAATTAATATGAAAATTGGAGCATATGCATCTTTAATGTAAACTCTATGACAACAGTTTTACATTTTATGGCATCCTCCATGTATTTGGAAATAGAATTTGCTTCCTCTATGTGAATATTGTGTTAATAAAAAGATAAAAGGAATTTAATTTAGAATTTCACTCAAAATTCATTTACAGATCTATACAGTAAAATATCTGTACCTCGAAATGGGTTATCTTTAGTGCAATCTTTGAACATAGAATGGGTAAAATCACCACCATTTATACGTAATCCCATCTGATATCATGGATAGTATTTTAATGATTACCAGTTTGATAGATAAACGCAAAGATTTTCAAAAGGGCACTTTAAGTTAATAATCATGAAAATGATAATGTATTAAAAAATTTACACTTTATCATCAACATGGAAAATAAAGGAACATGGTTCAAAGTGAAATAAAATTAAACAATGACAGTTGCATAAAAAAAGAAGGCACAAAATTTACATCATCATACATGTCTCAACATAGTAAAAACAACTTTTCAAACCCTCATGTGAAACAAGTTTCAAGCGATTGCCAGTGTAGAGAGAGGAACAGAGAGTATGTTGTACAATATTCAAAGCATCATTGAATATTGAGCATTTCTGTAGTGCCCCATCCCTAAGGGCCAAGGGGTGTAGGAATCCAGAAATTTACAATTTACGCCCCCTTGTCCAAACGATGCTTCATACCAAATTTAAAAAGAATTGGAATGGTAGAACTCATGAAGAAATTAAAATGTTCTATTGTTCACACATTTAATAACTGACCATTTTGGCCCCGCCCTGATACCAAAACCCCTACCCTTGGGATCATCAAATTTACAATTTTGGTAAAGGACTACTTGCTCTTTCTGAATATCCATTTAGTTTCAATAGCACTAAAGAGGATGTTATTTAAATATTTACACATATACGCTATGTATCAAGTTCCAAGCCCCACCCTGGGGTCAGAACCTCAGAACCTGAGGATCATGAAATTTACAATTTAGGTAAAGGCTTTCCTGCTCTACATCACTATACATTTAGTTTTTCTTACACATGTGCAGTTGTACAGAAGAAGATTTTTGAAAATTGGTCAATGTTTGGTAGGTTTTGCCCCACACCTCAGGCCCCAGGGATCCTGAAATTTACAATTTATGTCCCCCCTTGTCCCAATGATGCTTGATACCTAATTTGAAAAGAATTGGAATGGTAGTTATGAAGAAGAATTTATAAATTTTCAATTGTTAACACACGACGATGGACAACACCCAATTGCAATTATGAGTCAGTAGCCTACTTTTGCAATGAGACCCTCCCTCCATGCATCAAAAGACCAAGTTTCATGTCTTAAGCCTCATAGTGTGCAAGATATGATCCATATATGATTGAGCATGCATAGCAATAATATTTCAGGTGGCCACACTAAGGGTGAATCAATATATCATACTGTACCGGTATATCCCGGTGTTTCGACGATACGATATAATGTCAGGTTTAAAAATAGTCCTTTTAATAGTCAGGATCGAAGTTCATAATTTAAAAATGGTTTCCAACAGTAACACGATTCCTCAGACTTTAATACCCTCTTTTACATTGTGACATTGGAGATTCCTCAGACTTTAATCCCTGCTTTTACATTGTGACATATCGGAGATTCCTCAGACTTTAATCCCCGCTTTTACATTGTGACATTGGAGTTTCCTCAGACTTTGTCATTGTTTGTTTTGTTATGAAATAAAAGATATTAAACCACATCTTATTTTTTTTTATTTTGATATTTTACTTCAGAAAATGCTTAACTACATTGTAAATCCAATATATCGGATATCGCATCAGAAAATATTGTATCGTATCATATTGGAAAATCAGTATATGCACCCAGGGGTGCATGAGCCGAGTTGCATGGGATACATTGTAAAGCCAGGAATGATGTGGCATATTTACAATTGTGAAGAACTAATTTCAGTTTTAAACTTTTCCAGTTACTGTCCAGAAACCATATTTGTCTGGAGTTTTCAATCTATATTCGGTCACTGTGACTTCGACCTTTGTTCTCCAAAATCAATAGGGGCCTTGCTTTGCTGGTATCCAACAATATATCCAAGTTTCATTTGATTCAAATTAAAAAAATTCTAGTTATCCTCCGGAAACCTTTTTTTTGGGGGAATTTTAAATCTATTTTTGGTCACTGTGACCTTGACCTTTGACAGATTTTCTCCTAAATCAATAGGAGTCTTCCTTACCTGGTACATAACAATATCTTTAAGTATCATTTGATTCGGATTTAAACTTTCTGAGTTATCATCCGGAAACCAAGTATTTCTGAAATTTTCATTCTATATTCGGTCACTGTGACCTTGACCGTTGACCTTTTTTCTCCAAAATCAATAGGGGTCTTCCTTACCTGGTACCCAACAATATATCAAAGTTTCATTTGATTCAGATTTAAACTTTCCGAGTTATCATCCGGAAACCAAATTTTTCTGAAATTTTCATTCTACATGTATATTCGGTCACTGTGACCTTGACCTTTGTTCTCCAAAATCAATAGGGGTCTTCCTTACCTGGTACCCAACAATATATCAAAGTTTCATTTTAATTAGATTGTAAACTTTTCGAGTTATCATCCGGAAACCAATTGTTGACGCCCAACCGCCCGCCAACCCACCCACATCATCAAACCAATAGCTGAGTTCAACTTCGTTGCAACTCGGCTAAAAATCTTGAGCAATACACACCCCTAGGCCACACTGTAGTGATTGGCAATCGGACCAAAAAACCATAATTGATTATCAGTAATAATCGGACACATGTAATTGATTAATAATCCATCATAATCGCAATTGTCATTTAAGTGGGTTTTTTTCTCAAAATAGATAACAGAGTCATTAAACATATACTATGGAAACAACATTTGAATTCTTCTTTGTTCCTTTTGCTCACAGGTAAATAAACAGAATTTCAATATACCAAGTAATGGAATTTATTCAAACCACAAGGTCTGAAAGTTTTCAGAGTCGGACTCCTTTAGGCCACATTTAAAAATATGTTTGTTTCCCCTCTCCCGACCCTAAATTTCAGAGGAAGGTCGGTAGGTAGGTAAAAAGTTTTTTTTTTAGCCAGCAGAATTTTATTTATTATGAAATTCCCATAACCATTAACAATGCCCGATACCAAACGTCGTGAAGCACATCATCCATGTTTCCTCATCAAACTCGTATAGTCAGTTCTCGCGTAAATTCTGCTTTGATTGCCACGTTTTGCAATTAGGGAAGGTGTCGATATTTCGGACAGTACTTCACGTATTTTGGAAATGTTCATTATCTAACCACTAAACTTAGGCATTGGACTACATGTATACATATTGGTTGATTTGACGAACATTGGGTTTCATCAGAATTTTCTCTTCTATTTATGCCACATACTAACACTTAAATAAAGTTAGGGAGAATGTTGCAACTATGGACAATGGTGTTAGTTTTGGACACATGGTGTTATGAAATTGGTAAACTCGGTTGCTGTCTTTTATTTATGGTTCACTGACATTTTATGCTTTTGTTTTTTGCACATTATCTTAATTTATATATGATAGTGATTTTGATTATATTTTTAAATGATATCAGTAGATCTAGTTTACCGGAAAACGTTTCAACGGGACTTGATTTGTCGATCAAACAAAATGGATGCTGACATCAACCAATCAGAGCTGAGTTACACATGTGCATATAATTAGGTGTTTTCCAGTTTGTAAATATAGCATTAGTTCAGAAATAAGTTAAATTGAGAATGCTTCTGATTGACTGTCAAAAATATCACATCCATCCGAAATATCAACACTTTCCCCTACTGAAGAACACAACTTGCACACTGGATGCCCCGAATTCTCTTGTTTCCTCGCTCCTCGTATAGACAACATTTCTCCATCTCGATCTTGCAGATCACTAGTCCGAATTGCGAGCCGAATTCAATGTTAAACTCACTTGTAACTAATCAATAAAACAATCATGATTCCTGTACTTATTAATATTGATTAAAAGAAAATATCAATCCAAAATTCGATATTAAACAGAAGCCAACAATTGTAGTCAACCGAATTTTCACTGTCATTTGAGCAAACGAGTCTCGTGACTCAAAACAAAGCTCGACAGTTTGATAACATGTTTTCAAGAGACTGTTTATGTGATGAAAGAACCCATAAAATCGATATTAGTAAGTACAAGAAGAATCGTTTTATTGATTAGTTATGAGCTTAAAATTGAATTCGGCTTGTAAGTATTTGAAATCAGCCAGAGAATGCCGCCTTCAGCTGGAGGCGGCGAAATTTCTAGATTTCGGACCAGAACATCTCCTGTATTCGTATTATTATTTTTTAATTTTGGATCGAAACCAAAGAAGATATAGAAAATTTTTGTCATTATAAAATACTGATCTGCACCAGAAACGACCTTGAAATTTTCTTAAAATTAAAAAAAAAACTTCACCAGAATGGCGTAATAAAAACTTATGGGTCGGTGTGAATTTTCAGACTCGGTCAGACGAGGGGAAACAAACAATATTTTTATTTTGGCCTTATCTGACTGTTGAATGTTGTTGTTATTACCGTTAATTCAACCGCCATTTTGTTTGCTTCATTTTTGATCGGGTTTGACTTACAGAAAAGAAAATCTGAACAAAACTGAAAGGATTTCCGGAATATTTAAAGTTTTATTTTTTGTCAACGACGTTGGCAACTTTTATTTTGTATAAATCGATTAGTAGCATCATAGAGTTCTAGACGACCGACAATCGATCATCGCCGACAATCGTTTCATCACCATGCCACAGTGACTTATTTTAGAGTAAAAACATACCACCACCCCTTTCAATGCATTATCTAATCAGATTTGATAGTCCTCGGCCTAATGATGTGACACACATGACCTGGACACAAAAAAGCTTACAGACAGATGGATGGACGGGAGAAAATCTGTCAAAAGAAGGGCACAAAAAATATATTACAGAATTAATATGTAAACATTACCCTTTAATGTCAATCTGTTTTTCGTCCAAAAACCTTGCCAATGGAACTGCAAGTTCTTTACATATAAATCCGATGACTTTACCATCGAGAGTTATGCATTTTACAGCATTCTTATCATGTTCATTGTGATGATCCCGTTTCAGCAAAATTTTGCTTCCAACTGAAACGTCTTTCTATATATTATAAATAAAAGAAAAATAGTAAAGTACTCTACAGGTCTAAAAGTATATTTTAATTGACAAGTTGATTCATATGAATTTAGATATTGGCATTAACTCAAATAAGTGCCTAAGAAAGCAAAGCACTATATTTCATATCTATTTTATCAATTACCAAGATAAACTCTTTTATCAATTACCAAGATAAACTGTTTTCAATCTAATTAAAATCAGATCTTCTCTTAAAAGATAAAATGCTTTCTTTTTGTTGTTTCATTGGGTGATGAAGGTAGCTAGCATTGCCGAAAAAAATTTGCATAACCCATGTAAAGCTGCATGGTAAGCAATTTTTTTCTGCAATGATTGCAACCTTCATCACCCAATGAAACAACAAAGAAAGACATTTTATTGTTTATATTCATTTTATAGCCAATGCACCCTTTGACCTAGCTTGATGACACTCTAACCTCTAGGCCACCGAGGCAGTCTAGGTGGTACTACTAGAAAACCGGATCAAACTAGTTTGCAACAAACATGTACTTATTGCATGATGAAAGCTGTCAATTTCAAAAGAAATATGAGAAAAGATTCAGTGAATGTAAATATTAACCGTTACACTGGAGAAGGATCTGACAGCATTGCATTTGAAGTCAGGTTATTGACTCTAGTCTCATAAATAATTCATTAAAAAAAGTCTACCAGTAACAATAGCTTGACAAAGAATCAAGGACCAATCAGGAATTGTTTTACTGAAGCATATTCGGATTGCAAGTTCACAAAAAATGGTGTTGATCCATGTAAAATTTAAAAGAATTCTAAATGTCAGCATCAAAGGAAGAGCAAAGGAAGGCCTTAGATATTATACATCCATTAACGGTAAAATATATTTTTTGTGGCGTTCTAACATCACTCTTGGCCACCACCACCTTCGATTATTCTTCCATGTTTCTCCGTAATAATTGACATGCGTATGATAAGTATACCAAGTATGTTCTGATTTTCATGCTAGTGAAAGTCGTCATTTGATTGGTCAAGTGTGAAAGGTGAAATAACATGACCTCAAACGCAATGCTGTCAGACCCTTCTCCAGTGTAACGGTTAGAGAATATCTGTTTGGGTTCAATACCGTTCAAATAACCCTTGATTTGAACCGATTTATATCCCCTTTACCTAAGTATGATTTGTGCCAAGTTTGATTGAAATTGTTCCAGTGATTCTGGAGAAGATGAAAATGTGAAAAGTTAACGCCGTCTTCAAACGACAAAAGACACCAGACAAATTTCGATTAGAAAAGCTCACTTAAAAACAGCTATACCAATTGAATGCAGGTTTTGCACATTTTCATTAAAGTGCAACATTACACTTCTTCTCATTATCAAACCATTGCTTAATATTTTATACAACATATCAGAATGCATGTCTGAAATTATAAACATGGGATACCTCTTTGTTACAAACATTGTAAATGAAGCAGTAACCACAAAATTAATTTTCCTTGGCCTAATCCATAAACATGATAAAGAATACCTCTCCATCAGAATGCTTAATCCCGACAATGTACGTCTGAAGGACACAGATGGGATCAACACGCCCCTCTCTTCGGTTGCTATTTTCCCCAGTCCTCAGTTTTTTGGACGGTACTGGTGGTACGACCTAAACATATATACAGGTATACATATACAATGAATTCAAATATTTACATCTGAGAATTGTCAAAGTACCATTCTCTTTAGATATTTAAAGCTCACATGATACATTCCAAACTATAAGTCTAAATTTCATATTGATGAATTCATTTTGCATTACAAGATTAAACATCAGTGGCAATATCAGTGGCTAGTCTAATAATATCCTCATCAAATCATGTTGTGAATGATCTCTTGATACTTATAATTTTGATAACTGCAGGTAAATCAGAGTTTTTTTATCTGTCGATTTCACAGGCAAAACTGATAAATATTTCTAAAGTCCAGTGATTTTTTATATATTAATCGGTCCAAAGGATCGGTAATGTGTAAATGATCAATTGGGAACTTTAACCTCTTTACGTGCATGGTTTTTAAATGTAGTTGTAAAATCGACTAGATGTTTGAATCTGCGTATACTTAAATAAATTAATAAGTGCTTATCTGATTTGGGATCGATAAACAAACATTTAGAACAACCACACAGACAGTTTGCAAGTGCAAAATTAGACAATTTCCTTTTCATATTTTTCTAGATCATAAGCAGATATGGGTGGAAGATGCTAACACTACAAATTTTGTTACGTGAATTTGACTTCATTATGTGGACAGATGCATGTGCGATTTAATGGAATTTGGCGTGCAGGTCACTCTGGGCTGGGCTCCATTGCTGTTCGCATAAAAGTGTGCACCTTTGCAGTCCTTGGCCATGCAAATCCAAAAGCTTTTGCGTATCAAGCAAGGCGACCCTGAAGGTCTCATCTCAACATCGTCTGTTGAGACTCTGGTAATATAGGAATGTCCTCTAGCTGCCACCCCCAAAATAGATGAAGCACAAAAGTACCATAACTCCTGTAATTTTTTTTAGAATCAAAATTGCAGTTGAATATGATCAACTACATATTATGACTAACAATCCTGTGAAATCAGTGAGGCAGTGTTGGAGGAATTGTGTCCACAGTGTTCGTATAATGTAACATGTAAAAATTCCACAAAGTCCCATAACTCCTGCAAAATTTGTCAAATCTAAATGACAGCGCAATGTGATCAACTATATATGGTGACTAACAATCCTACAAAATTTGAACAAAATCCATTGAGTGGTTTTGGAGGAGTTGCGTCCACAAAGTCAAGCATGACAAACATACAGACACGAGTATTTCTATGTCCTCTTCCGCGTGACATAGAAAGAAAGTTTTGTCACAAAATTCATAGGAATGCTCATGCACGTGTACTCAAAGTTCTGAAATAATTGACGACAGGCCAAAACTACATCCCCTGGAATTGAATGACATAAAAAGAAAAAGTTTTTTCACAAAATTCAAAGGAATGCTCATGCACATGTATGCAAAGTTCTGAAATAATTGACTACAATATGTATTACCTGTCCTTCCCTTTTACGTTGACGAAACATCTTGTCCTGAAAGAAAACATACCAATCAGACAATTAATATTGTAATAAGATAACACCATACTCGCACTATCAACTGATAAAAGTATGGCAAGTGTATTCATTTCCATTTATTCGAGTTAAAACTAGTATATATTATCAAATAAAATATATATTTCATTGCACTTTTTAAATTATGAGACATATTACATGTACATAAACTGAATCATTTATCAACATCAGAAAATTGCAAATTTCCTTAAATAGCATCATCAAAATATCTGGTTATAATGATATTCACAACAATTTCTTGAAAAAATGAACAAAATAAATCTGTGAAAAATGGAGGAAATCAATCGCATAATGCCTAAATGGGCTGAATCAGAAATCAATGAAAACAGAGTTATTGCAATCCAATACTGATTATTCATACTTAAGACTTTTGAGATATTTCAATCATGCTTCAGATATTTTTTACAAATCAATCGACAAAGACTCCAACAAAATTTATGTTTCTGTCCAGGGTTTGACATTTACTTTTTTGAGCACTAGACCAGTCTGGCTACTTCAAATGATTTTTATTAGACCTGACCTTACATCCACTAGCCCTGACCAACTTTCCAGAAAAAACTTATAAGTTTCTCCATATTTAAATACTTAAAATGACAAACATTAAGTTTGAACAAAAACATATTTAATTGTCTCGTCATTCAATTTGATGCTTTTATTTTCGAACACATTTTCTGTTTCTTTAAATTCTACCCGGCATGAAAATTCTTTAGTCCATTTAGCATAAAATGACCTCAGCTGTTTTTTGGTTTTTTTCTTTAAATTTCTATTTCATAAGCCCTGCTTTGTTTCTTCCCAACCTTTTCCTTTTTTTCCCTCTTGGGACATCTTTCCTTGAGAACGAGAAGTCGTAGTTGAATATGTAGAGACATTCCCACACGTCAACACCGAAAAATGGCTGTTTACGACATAATTTATTAATTTGATATAATTATATATTGAATTCAAATAAACTGGGTTTTTTTTTTATGAATTCAATTTATATCTATATTTATCCGAAACATAACTTTATACACTTTAAGATCGAGTAGATGTCGTAAAACATCACTTCCGAAAGAGATTATGTCATCAGTGTCGACACGACGTGGTACAAAATTGCTCACAAACTCTTAGACTAGTTATTTTTTTCAGTGAAGAATAAAATATCTTATGGTTTAAAGTAAAGTTTCTCGTTTATTTTTTCAACAAGACCGGTCGGACTAGTAAATCGACATTTTAGCCGACCAGACCTATCATTTAGTAGACTTGGTCGGTCAGACGTGCCTTAGTGTCAAACCCTGCTGTCATGCATAAATCTAAGTAAATCAATTGATTTTGCAAAATCTTCTGATTCACATGAGGGTGGAATTACTTTAAAAGTATAGTCAAAACATATGAAATATGAATTGTTGAAAACAATATTGTCCCTCCCATGTGACCACGTACCTATTACCTTTTAAAAAACTTGTGTTCAATTAAAGCAAAGTAAAGGTCATTAAACTTCTATTCATCAATATCTATTTTAGTAAGAGGTCATGCCCTTTGATCAACGTGGCATGTGGCCCAAAGAAAATTAGAGACATTCCAAGTTTTCAATAACACCTACCCAAGTTTGATCCTAGTGCTGAGAAAATAATATATCTATTGTTGGTAACAAAGATTATGCCACCAGACGACACCAACACTGGTACAGTCACCACAGTCTATAAATAGCCATTCTTTCCATCCGCCATTAGGATATGGAACCAGCTGCAAAAGATAATATCATCCATCAGAGATAACAGGCATACATGATATACAACATTTCCTATTCTGTTAATGTTGTAATGCACGTTTCCTTGCAGATTATCGGGTTTATTCTAATATGTTATACCAGCTGATGACGAGAGACATACCTTTACAACTGAACATCACTCTTTTAGACCATACAATGACTTGTAACAATTAGTATACAATGATTTCATCTTTTGAATCAATGGAAAGTCTATTCTGATGTGTACATGTACACGACTTTGCTCATTCATTGGTCTGATAAATTGATGTCGTTTTATTTCACTCCTATCATAAATTAGATTGGAACAAAACAAGTTTTGAAATGATTTTATGATCAACAAATATACAATTAACAAAATATTACGCAAATCGTAAACATTTCCTGAAATCTCACATTGGGTTGAGTTTGGATCAAGTGTCACCTTTTGAAACTTTTTAATTTCATTCTACTTTTGAAGTGTAGCATCTTCTAAAAATATTTCACCTTGAATGCTTTATTGGTAGGATTAGGAAGGTTTGAACTTGATATATTTCATATCAAGATGGTATATGTAATTTAAGTCAGTGCATGCATTTTTACCGGAAAAACAGGAACCGCAAGATAATACAATTAGGAAAGTTGCCAATCTACTATATGTATATGTCTCTGAATCTAGCAACTTTACTGTAAACTTAAGTATGATACTGTCATATATGTAAAAGTATGAAAAGTATGGTATAGGACATCTCTGCAAAGCGTTTGTGATACACCACTGCAGTATTTGTTAAATATCTACCTTCAATAAAGACTTGAGAATGACAAACATTGGTTAACTTATAAATATTTTAAAGTACAGCCAGCTGGGCTCCAAATCAACATATGCCCATCAGTCCATGACTGGTTAGAAGTCTGACGGATTTACTGATATTTGATTTGGTTATTTCGATCGGTCATTTTTCTAAAACGCCATTTTGGAACACTTGCTTATTAAATCTTAAACACGCTTTTGGCATTCCTCTGTAGACATCAGACATACCTGATTAGTGATGCAACAAGTACATCAAGTTAAATCCCATTATTTTATTTGAATAACATTAATGAAATATGTTTAATTTTATCTGGAAAACCCCTGGTGGACTGGTAAATTTTTCTGCAGACTGGTTGAAATTTAAAACCCTACCAGTCCGGACGGACTGGTGACAGAAAAAGTTAGTTTCAAGCCCTGACAACTGATTTGACAGAATGAGTTTTGAAAAATTATAGTTTTGTTATACTTTGTCCCAGACAATTTATATAAATGGTATCATTTGATTGCATTTCTGGAAACCTTTAAAATATAACACATGTATATTGGCCAAAGTTGAAATTTTGACCTGTTAATAACATTTTTATTGCTACATGTATACGCAGTAAATTTCCTGGAGCTCCAGTGCAGTGCTACATTCAGTGGTTGCACACGTTGTGTTTACATTGTAGACATTTATTGTTTACATTGTAGTCTTTTATTGATAAAATGCTGATTCATGTGGAACCCTGTTTAAAACCAATCAAGAGCAGGCTTGGGGTAATGGTAATGTGACAACAGCCAATTTCAGAGTAATGGGGGTGTAATGGTGCAATTTTGCATTACAAGTAATGGCAATTTAACGTAAAGCATAACTTGTAGAAAATACACTGTAACAGAGTCCAAAATTGGTTTAAAACTTGTAGTATAGACCACAGGTCTATGCCAAAACAAGATGACATAGACCTCATTGAATTGGCATAGACCGCAACATTGAAAAAAAGAATTAACACATTTATAAAATTGTAATTTACTTCTAATGGACTTTGTAAGCATATTTCTTTCATTCCCATAACAATGTTTTCATTTCCTCATGACGTTTTGTCCGACGTAGACTTTGGGAGAACTCTATTAACGATTTAAACCTAGAAAATCAGCAGACAATTTGGTCCATCCAAATTACAATTGGCATAGACCGCTGTCGTTTGACGTAGACTCGGTCTATGGTTAATTTCAAACACTGCAGTGTTATGTGCATTACATTGCATTACTTCAAATAATTGATATTTTGAAGGTTTACTAAAAATAGATTATTTCATTGCATAAGTGATTTAAATGATTTTAGACCTTAATTGTTACTTGTAATGTAGGCTAATGCACTCTCAAGTTATGCGTAATGCAATGCATTACATTTCAAAATTGGAGTTATGGTAATGTACACTATATAATATTTACCGCGGGATTGGTCAATTTTTAAGAGGGATCTGGGAAAAGGTTTTTATCACAATTCAATAATATGCAATACTTGCGTGACTGAATCGCAAAAGCCTTTGATAATGTTGTAGGAGTGGCCCTTTACTTGAAGAAGCCGTGATCATGTGTGCAACATTAAAGAAAAAAGTATGAAGTCGAAAACATATGGTACTTTGTAACTTTCACTTTATAATATAGCAAATATATCAAATGATTTACTGATAGGTCGGACCAAAACAAAGTCGGACTATAACAAAGTAGGACCATAACAAACTCGGACTACAAAAAGTCGGACCATAACAAACTCGGACCATAACAAACTCGGACTATACTTATAATTGTGAATGTAAATTGAAATTAACAAATTAACTCATTTAATTTTTCTTTTCTTTTACATTTGGGCGATATCATGAACTTGAAAGTGACAGATTTACCTGCAGATGTGACATTTACAGGATCCAGCGAGGTGAAGGGGGGGGGGGGGTGAAATTTCACAGTTTTTCTGTTGGGGGACTTGTAAGTTTACTCTACTTGGAATTTATTTTGCCAAAGTTAAAGAGAAAAAAAAAAGCAACGGTTTCAATATAGAATTCTGAACACAATTTTAGCTTCAAACTCATACTTATTCTAAATCGAAATTATGTACATTCTGTCAGAAACCATTGAACATTTGTTTTAGGGATTTGCTCGTGTTCAGCATTTCTTCAGAGAATTTGAAGGTTATTCAAATATCAATAACAAAAAATAATTTTATGAAATTCAGAAACATAAACATATTGCATATAAAAATGATGAAAAAGATATATCCAAATATATACCTTCAGTAGTTTGTTATAAACATTTTGTACAAGTTTCTTTGCAGAATGTATTTACTGTATGCATATAAAAAAGAAATAAATATAAAAAACAAAGGTTTTCTATTAGAATCTATATACTTGCACCCCCACAGTGTGACCCCCCCATTGGAAAATTAACCTGGATTCGCCCTTGTGATTGATTGTTTATACGATTGATGAAAAAATAGATTATTATATGCCTAAACTAATATTTACTAGATTACTATATGCGTAAATGATGTTTTAGAATGAGAAATGGCCAACATATGTTTTCAAAATAAATATTTTATTTTCCATGGTACATGCATATAAAGAACAGTGTGATATTATACAAGACAGTCATAGAGATAAAAAGATATCAGGTTTACAATCAAGCACATCACAGTATCATACACAAAGTTCAGAGAGTAACACAATGAAATTCAACATCACAGTATCATACACAAAGTTCAGAGAGTAACACAATGAAATTCAATGTATTGGCATATCACACACTCGGACACATCAGGGATTATCAGTGAGTGTGGCCCATAGATTCCTCCACACTCCCGCAAATGCTGCGATACTGTCAGGAATTGCTGCCACTCATACCACTCAGGATGATAGAAACGTCAAACTCCCTGTATTGTGGTGTTGTGTCCAAAGACTATATGAGTTGAATCCCTTGGACCACTGTAGGAAAGGAATATATATATATATATATATATATATATATATATATATATATATGATAGTACCATCATGTAAAATCAGCACTCGTACCGTATATCAGATTACCACCACTCCTCCACCCCCTTAAAAACACTATATGGTATGTATACAAGATTTATCAATAAGTATATAAAAAAGATATGATATATGATGTGGATTTTAGCATGTAATATTCTCTATATATAACTCAAATATTTGCGCATATTGCACGTTTTATTTCATACGACTTAATATTACCCAAAGTTTTAAATTCCATACCTGATTGTTTCTTCTTGGCTTCCCTTGCATCTGGTGCAGGTGAAGTGAATTGTAACATCTGTAACATCTCTCTGTACGCACGCACATAAATTCTATAATATAAATTAAAGTATTATTTCATGAATTAGCTCTACGAATGATTGATTTTGAAATAGTTATTCAATTTCAATTAACATAATACGATTACGGCAAGGTATGACATTCAATATGGACTCCGTAGATTTGTGACGTTTTGAACGCCAAATTATCATTGTGACACATAGCTATATGCATTCGACACCATCGTAACTTTGACAATAAACTGCATGTCGTGTTAAATTTTTGTTCAAAAAACCTATTTCTAAAATCGTTTTAATTTAACAACGACCATTAACTTAATATAACCATAAAACTATATTAACAGGCATCATAGAATTGTGACACATAATCTAACTAGCATAACCGCAATGAATAATCCACATAGCAAACACCTATGCTACAATATTAATCGTTTCTTAAGTATATCACTTATCCAAATATCAATTCAAATTTTGAAAAAATAATTCAGAATTCTTTCAAATATCCAAATTTACCTACAAAATGTATCATGGACATGGTCTATTTTCCTAACGTTAAGGCTTATAGATGACATCACAATCTTGATAACTTATATTATCAAAATCACCATCTTAGTTATTCTTAAAAATTTTATGTTTGTATCATTAGTTTTAAGAAAGCTATCAAAATTTTGGTCAAGTGTTTGGGACACTGTCGTTACCTTTGTATATGCTATATTTACGTAAATATTAGAATATCCAAACTAATAGATTCAATAATTCGTATTTTAATGACGGGTATTGATATCGAATGGATAGATTGTAAAACTGTCGTCAAAATTATATGCAACTTTCGTATAATAAAGTGTTTTCATTCATATAAAACAGCGTAAATGCTACCATAATGCTATGTAATACGTTTTTCAAGACACCCATTCAACAGTGCACGACGTCAATACATATACAATAAATAAATGCAATAGTAGCAACTATTTTATCTATTAATTCACTTTACTCAATGTGTATGATTTTGATAGAGAAATGCTTATACAGAAATTTTTTTTTTTAAATTGAAAATGTGATGGTAACAAATGAATATAAATTACACAATTAAAGCAAAGGAACGTTTATACTTCTCAGAGTCTCAACAATTTATTATTTTGATATGTTAATATACAAAACACATGCGCTATTTTTTCTTGAAACTGAATAGTTTTTCATGTACCTTTATTACCAAATTAATTATGTTTAAATTGGCATACATGTATAGACCCGACGGGCTGGGTGTAAATTTTAATTGTATATTGGTTTAAAGATTATGTATGATTGCAGTTACATATTTTATATATTATTTATTCTATGCTATAGACAGTTTTGCAATAAAGCATGTTCCAATGAAAGAGAAAACATATATCTGTTTAATCTCTTCTCTTTACATTGTGTCGAAAGTTCAAAAGAGCAAGGGAAATGGTATTCACAATTTTCATGGAGTGTATTACTCTATACTGTTACTTCAATAACTTGTGTAGCAAACCAAAGGATTACATAAAATATTTTAATATAAGCAATTATTAGCGTAAATCGTTAGTAAAAGTAAGTAGTAAGTATTTGTCTAAATCAACTATGATACATAATGATAAATTTCTGCAATATTTAATGTATTTAATGTCCCTGTGAATAAAATAGCATTAGAACTGGCTACTACTTAATCAAAATTTTGATGAATCAAATTGTTTCATACAAACTTGTTTTCTATGGATGATATTTATCTTTCATTCAAAACCTAGCGCTTCTAAAGACCTATGTATTAATTATTTGTAATTTGCTTATAAACATGCGATGATATACATGTGTAAATAACTTATTTAATATAAAAATCTATACACTCACCGGTATCGCATATTCTGTGTTGCCAGTGGTTGCAGCAATCGTTTTTCCAGACCAAGGTTATGTTCTTTAAGGATCATTATCTGTCATTATTAAATTGACCGAGTTATATTCTATTTATCGGTAGTCCGACTTTGTTTTGGTCCGACTTTGTAATAGTCCGACTTTGTTTTGGTCCGACTTTGTTATAGTCCGACTTTGTTTTGGTCCGACTTATCTGACAGCGTATCAAATGAATGCATATCTCTTCATCAAACCTGGTGAATCAATACATATTAATTAGGTCTAACCCAAGGAGTCCTCACTTATCAACAGTTTCTTGCATAACTTCTGCAATTCTGCCGTTTATTGGGTCAGGATTTTGCATACATACTCTTTCAGCGCCATTCACGATTTAATAATTTTGCGCCAATTTTGAAGTTAAACCCGGTTTCCGGTTACATGATTTACCCAAAAGGACCCTAAGAGAAATAAAAATTAATGTGATTCATCCTATGTTCACTCATTTATTCAGTGGATATCAAACTTAGCATATTTTTGGATAATTAATGTTTTACTCGTTGAGATGAGCTAAGATCCTATAACATCTTGCAGCACAACTTTATGCATTTATTCGCCTAGGATAATAATAATTGGCCCCCTTCCCACTATTCCGTTCGCGCTCCACATTCTCTCACCAGAGGGCGGGTTACACGGAACTCTGGGTAGAGCACTGCGCAGCTGTCGGCAATCCTCGGCAATCTCTCACCAGAGGGCGCTACGGAGTCAAGTCAACTCGTACCCTGACCGACTCGTACCCAGGTCAACTCGTACCCAAAAAGTAAAAGTCCCAAGAATCTGGTTACGAGTTGACTCCTCCTCTTCAATTGATGACAACTCGTACCTAAGCGATATGTCACTTATATGCGCATAGATATATTGCATTATGGGCAGATTCTTGGGTACGAGATGACTTTTGCTTTTTGGGTACGAGTTGACCTATGGGTACGAGTTGACCTAGGTACGAGTCGGTCAGGGTACGAGTTGACTAGAAATCGGCGTTACGCTACGCTCCAGCTTGCGTAGCGCGCCCTCTGGTGAGAGAATGAATCCTCGGCTGATTCCCCTACGCTCCATACAATGTTGAGTGTCCGAGACATCCGAGTAGTTCCGAGTGCACTGCGCAGTCGACGGTGCGTCTTTTTACCCCATAGAACCACAAAGACCAAAATAACTTAATGAAATAGATGTTATTTGGTTTAGATGTATATAGGAGGTATTAACAAGGTTTGGCTGTTTGGTTTTTTGGTGTGTTTTTTTCAATGTTTCATTGTACACAATCTAGTTCTTTTCGCAACATCTCATACCCAGTGGCGGATTTAACGGGGGGGGGGGGGGGGGGGGATTTTCAAAATCAAAGTAAATCAAATCTCTTGTTTGGTTTATTGAATTACTTTTATTGGGAGAACTTACTTTTTTTCCATAAACCCTTAAAATTTGAGTAATTAGATATTAATTTCACCTTATCAAAAATTACAGAAAGTACTAAAAATGACTATTTAGGAGACATATCGCATGCCTAAATATGGACCCACTGGGAGCCTCAAGACGGTCCCCAGACCCCCGACATCATACCCCCACCACCACCACCATAATTCCTGGATACCACAAACCTATGGAGCGCCAAATTAACATAAACTCAAATAATTGAAGATATCTTCAATTATTTGAAGATATCATCAATTCATTTGATGCGCGCAACAATTGAATTAAAGATCTCTTCAAATAATTAATGATATCTTCAATTCTGAATTATTGCGCGCATTAATTGAATTAATGAGAGCATTAATTCTTCAGCTGAATTGATGCTCGCTTTAATTGAATTAATGATCTCTTCAAATGAATTAATGATATCAACAATTGAATTGATGCGCGCTACAATTCAATTGAAAAGAGCAATAATTGATATAATGCGCGCATTAAATCAATTGATGAGAGCAATAATTGAATTGATGCGCGCATTAATTCATTTGATGAGAGCAATAATTGATTTAATGCGCGCATTAATTCAATTATTGCTCTCTTCAATTGAATTAATGATATCTTTAATTCATTTGAAGAGAGCAATAATTCTTTTAGAGAGAGCAACTATATAATTAAAGATATCTTCAATTCAACATATCCACAATTGAATTAATGATATCTTTAATTGAATTGTTGCTCTCTTTAAAAGAATTGATGCGCGCATTAATTCCTTATACAAAAGCATTGTAAATGATTTAAAGATATCTTCAATTGAATTAAAGAGATCATCAAATTATTTATACCGAGCTCTAAATTAATTATTGCGAGCAATATTTCTACTAAATTGATGCTCTCATCAAATGAATTGAAGAGAGCAATAATTGAATTAATGCTCGCATCAAATCTATTATTGGTCTCATTAATTGAATTAATGCGCGCATCAATTGAATTGAAGAGAGCAATAATTGAATTAATGCGCGCGTTAAATCAATTATTGCTCTCATTAATTCAATTGATGCGCGCATTAACTCAATTAATGAGAGCACATGAATTGAAGAGCGCATTAATTCATTTGACGAGAGCAATAATTGATTTAATGCGCGCATTAATTCAATTAAAGAGAGCAATAATTGAATTGATGATATCTTCAAATAATTGAAGATATCTTCAATTATTTGAGTTTATGTTAATTTGGTGCTCCATACAAACCAGGGCAGCCAACGCGCGCCCCCTAAAATTTTCAAATTTAGGGTAAATCGTGGTATCTTGTTTAGAAAAATGTACTAAACGATAAAAGAAAAACCCTTAAAATAAGCGTCATTTTACTAATTTCACCATATTAAAAATGATAGAAAATAGTACAAATGAGCTCGGCTCCGAAACGGAGAAAACGCAGTATCACCAAATATGAGATCGATTTTCTCATAAAACACACCATTTTTCTGCAAACATTATATTGCATATAGAGTGTGGGACATATATTTTGATCATTCATCAGGGGGCGGATCCAGGAATTGCGGCTACGGGTCGCCACTTTATGACGCAGGGGGTCTGTGGGCCGCCATGAGGCCCCCAGTGGATCCCCTGGTGAGGGCCCAGGGGGCGAAGTCCCCGGAAGCTCCTGGATTTTACAGATTTTATAGGGCTTGAAATATGTCTCCTATCTAGTCATCTGTACTATTTTCCATCATTTTTTTATAAGGTGAAATTAATAAAATGATGCAAATTTTAAGGGATTTTGGAAAAAATTAAGTTCTCCCAATAAAGTAATTAAAGAAATCAAAAGATTGTGTCACCGGGAGTGGAAGAAATGTTTGCTTCTTTTATCGTTTAGTACATTTTTCTAAACAAGATACCACGATTTAATTTTAGGGGGGGGGGGGGCAGCTTATGTTTTGTAATTGAATACATATGACTATGTAAAATAACAAAATAGCATACTTTCATATATATTTGATTTATTAAATGTACAATAGAGAGTTTAAATATAGGTTCAATCACTCAATAATTTTGATCCTACCCCTACCCCTTGATTTTGAAAGAAAATTTATATTTTGAAGATAGGTGTGTTAAATCTATTATTGATAAGCAAAATCTTTCAGAACAAAGTGTTAGATTAAAAAAATGATACTATAATGTCTCAAGAAGGGTTAGACATAAAGTCGATCCAGGTTGCCATGGAAATGAATGATTTTGCTATAAATCCTACAAAATCGTCTTTGAATGTATTTTAAGTTTTGATCATCTTTAAAAACTAAGACAAAACATGGTGCACACACTACTTACAATGAATTAACAGAGTTTGTTAAAATAATGACATTTCCCAATTGTCATGACAACATGACTGTCAAAAATGTGTTCGTCAATTGTTACAAATTGTTACTTTTATTTTGGGTATTGATATTTTTTCTCAATATGGAGAATTCCTGAATATGATTCTTACACAGTAAGGAATGTTCTGATGAAGTTTGTAGAAAGCTGTTGAAATTGGAATTTACTACATTTGTATTAATTTCTATTTGATATAAATTGCAATGTACATTTTTATGTCGTTAATTTATCTGCGGAAATCACTCATTCTTCTTGATTGCTGACACAATCGTCATCACTGTCGCTATCAGAAAAGTCCAACTCTCTAGCAGCATCCTCAACAGTGTCCGTGTAGATCTTTGATACCTTCCAAACGATAAACACCATAAAGTACATGCAATATGTCCACACATTCCCATAAGGCGAGAACCCTTTTTTGCAAGAGCAATATCACTTTGAAATTGTTACATCATTATATTTCACCCACAGAGCATACGTTTTTGCACATATATCCCGACTTTGAATTTTGGCATTTATTATATTGGGAATTCCATCGCTGACAAGGACCTCAAACAAACCCTTTTCAGTAAAATGTTCTGCTGAATAGGAGTTTGCGGTTTTCAGCTGATAGATCTCTTATTTCTCCCTCCGATAGCTTTGGAAATGGCATGTTGTCATCGGCTGCAACATCTAGTTTTACTCATTTCATTGATGGTTTATCCAAACCTGTTCATAAATAGAATGAAAAACAATTAGATTTTATGTATATTATGTGAATAAAAGTTATACCAGTATATTTAACAATCTTAGCTGGCATAATACTATTCATTTTGTGTACAAATTCCTGAAGATCAGTTGACTGTTTGGCGAGGGCTGTCATTTTACAGGCTATGTCGATGTCCTCGTCGTAAGTGCCACTGTTTATAAGTGTTCGATATTTGTTGTATATGCTGCAGACTATGCGAATAACGTCACCAATAAATGGGATTTGGCTGTTAGGCAATGTCTTCCCTAGGTATCATGGACTCTACAACCCACCTGACCTAATAACATATTACGTTTTTTATTAAAAGTAATATCGAACTTAATAGGGTTTACTTTTTTATTAAAATAACAATGGAGTGCGAGTTGATTTAATATTCAGAAATGCTGCAGTTCTTATTCTAATCTAAACTGATTTTAGAGCACTTTATTAATACATGTATGATAAATCTTAGTATTACCTTGGTTACTAATCGAGAACAGTTTGCCTCTTCTGTAGTTAACTGCTTTTGTCCCCTTTAAAGAAAAGCTGTCATTTCTAACTTCATCCCAATATCTTGTAGTACGGATTCAGGGGCGTAGCCAGGGTACTTTTGATGTGGACGCCCGAGTAGGCAAGGGGTTGGGAGGTCGCCTTAAGGCCCCTAATGGATCCAGGGCAAAACCCTGGTGGGGGCCCAGGGGGCGAAGCCCCCGGAAGCTGGTAAATTTTAGACGATTTCGATGTGTACATTCGACTCTCCTGAACGCATTTTTCGTACACTTTATAAATTTGTTACGCAGCCATATTCGAGGTCTGTTCTGTTGTTGTACGAAATGCGGACAAACACTTGTAAAATCTCAAAAATGAGAAAGGATCTGTACAATATCGTTATATGACGAACCCACTACAAACAATTTTAGAAAAAAAATATAATGTTGCCAATCACTACCTTTTGATATTTCTGATGATGTGGACGTTTGTGCGTACAAACGTACGCCTGGCTACGCGCCTGGGATTCCGAATCTCTAAATACTCTATCGACGATGAAAATATCATCTTCTTTTATCCACCTTTTAATTTCCTCTGTGTTTGAACGAATGGAATGGTTCAGTATAGAGGCATCATTATTTTTGGCATCAGCAAGGTACGGTCCTAAGACAGTGACTATGTAGCCTGTAGTTGAGACGATCATCATTGGTTTCAAGAGAGGACGATGCTTGTGAAGACTGTAGGATTTCCGGCTAAATGTGTAATTACCGCTCTTTTGAATATATATGTATGTCCCATCCAGTACTAGAATAGCAGGAGAGGAAGATATGTCTGATAAGATTTCCTGGGCAAGTGGCCGTGTATGTTGATGAATTACATCGTCTCTGCTGACATGTGCAAATCCAATTTGGAACGAATTCTGTTAACAGTGCTTTTCTAGCTGAATGGACAGCTCTTCTTATCTATGAAAAACATAATTTGATAATAATGTTAAATTGAAAACATGGATTGACAATGCATGTATATGAAACATTTTATGTCAGTGCATATTCCCTTTGGACTTGGATGAATAAGATAAGTAATTCATTACTACTGTTAAAACTTTATAAGCGATACATATATTGGCAGAGATCAAATAAATTATTTCTTGTTGAAAATATACTTTAAAACTATTATCTGAAATTTTCCATATTGAATAGAGTTGCCAGCATTTGGTTGTCTTAACTTTGTCAGAAAAATCGCAACACATGTTCGAATGGATCTGGGCTTCGTTGTTTTTAAGTTGTGTACTGAATTTATCAGATCGTCAAACTGTTTTTTTACAAGACCTGTAAGGTTGTAATAATCAGTATCTGACAAACTCTTAGGATCGCCAACAATCTAGTCTTGAAGAAGTATCTCTCCATAAAACTTCCTCTCTGACTCGTTTTAAGAGTTCAAGAATGGAAGTTTTACTCAAAGTGCTGAAATCCTTATTTGATTCCAGTTTTTCAATTGCCTCACTCAAAAGTTGACCATGTACATGTATGTGGCTTGTACAACATCGTGACCCAGAGGGAACAGAAATTTCATTCTGAATGAATGCTCTAAACGAGCATATGTAGGAGTGACTAGAAGGTTTGGTCCCGGTTTCGTACACACAAAACGATACGAATGACTTGTGCTTGTACAAGGAATGGCTAATCTAACCGAAGGAGGATTTCTATGTGGAAGAATTCTGGAAGCTTCTGGAGGGGGTGATACTCTTCATCAGTGCATGTCAGTCGGCTTGAATTGGTGACACTGTTCTGGGTTGGGGTTTTTTTTTTATAGCAAACATGTGAACACTTGTTGCAAATAACAGATGATTCTGTAATGTTATCGACACAAAAATATTTCACCAAAATCCTTTTCGCTACTTGATTGATTTTCCTTCTTCTGTTTGTGTTATGACGTTTTTCACAAAGAACACAGTAATAATGTTTACTGCCATTCATTCTGAAAGAAAAGTCTCTCATGTGATTTAGAACACAGGCAATTGCATCGTTTGGGGTCGAATTTACTGTATAAAGAGTAAAGGTATAAAACTCTAAATATAGAGTACCCAAGTTAGCCGATGTAAAAACATTAAATTAATTGATATAAAATTCTACTTTGTATTTTAATGTATTCATACATAATTAATCTATATTACTACCAAAGTTCATCTCGAAATTCCGTATACTTCCCAAGATATGCAGAAATGAACTCGGAAAAAATGCCCATTATTTTTTGGTTGAATTTTAAACTGTCTGTACTTTCACTTATCACAAAAAATAGGCATTTTTCCGAGTTCATTTCTGCATATCTTGGGAAGTATACGGAATTTCGGAATGAACTTTGGTAGTAATGTAGATTGATTATGTATGAATAAATTAAAATACAAAGTAGAATTTTATATCAATTAATTTATTGTTTTTACATCTGCTAACTTGGGTACCCTATATTTAGAGTTCTATACCTTTGCTCTTTATATAGTAAATTCGACCCCAAGCGATGCAAATTCCTGTGATTTAGAATAAATTCTATCACGATAGTTCTTTAAAAATAGATATTGTATTTTATGCATAATTTATGTTGCTACTTTATTATAAATCCATTGTAAATACTGTAGGTGTATGAACGGTGTTCAGATACTTTTTCCAAATCAATAACATCAAAACCTATGACTTTTCAACACTATACACGACCATTTCTCACGATTTAGTAAATTACATACAAAGACTGTCATTATATGACTGTCCAACACTATACACGACCATTTCTCACGATTTAGTAAATTACATACAAAGACTGTCATTATATGACTGTCAAGTATACCTTTAAACCTTGACCTACTTTTTTTAAATACGGATTCTGTAGCCAGAGTACTATAACATTTTTTAGGTCACGTGAGTAAACTCAAGTGACCTATTGCAATTGGTTTTCGTCCGTCGTCGTCCGTCGTGCGTTAACAATTGAACATTTTTAACTTCTTCTTGATAACTATCATTCCAATGGTATGAACCATATTTGGAATATTTTATATAATGTTTATGTGTAAAACACTTAAATAACATCTTCTTTAGTGCTATTGATACTAAATTGAAAGTAAATAGATATTTAGAAAGAGCAGGTAGTCCTTTACCAAAATTGTAAATTTGATGGTCCCAGGGGTAGGTGTTTTGGTATCAGGGTGGGGCCAAAATGGTCAGTTATCAAATGTGTGAACAATAGACATTTTTAACTTCTTGATAACTATCATTTCAATTCTTTTAAAATCTGGTATGAAAAATATTTGGAACAAGGGGGACATAAATTGTAAATTTCAGGACTCCTGCACCCCTAGGGCCTTAGGGGCGGTAAAAACTGCCCAAAATGACCAATTTTCAAAAATCTTCTTCTTTAGAACCGCACACGTGTAAGAAAAAGTAAATGCATTGTGATGTGGCACAGGGAGGCCTCTACCAAAATTGTAAATTTCAGGATCCCCGGGGTAGGGGTTCTGACCCCAGGGCGGGGCCAAACTTGTTATATAGTGTTTATGTGTAAAACACTTGAATAAAATGTAGTGCTATTTATACTAAAGTAAAACTAAATGGATAGAGCAGGTAGTCCGTTACCAAAATTGTAAATTTGATGATCCTAGAGTAAGGGTTCTGACCCCAGGGTAGGGCCAAACTTAGAATATAGTATTTATGTGGAAGTTTGCTGATACTATATAAAATCTAAATGCATACTTGCTGATGTTTTAATGTTAATACAGGTCTATTATCTAAAGCCTTTCCTCAGTGTACACACTTTTGAGGGCAGTGAAGTTTCAAGAACACATCTTGTTTTATGTTGCTGGACATCAGAATTTAGCTTAGATATTCAGAACAGGAATTTTTTCTAGATTTCATAGCCCATGGATTGTTTGCTGTTTTCCGCCACACTCAACAATTTTTCAGTTATCTGGTGGCGCCCAGTTTGTTATGGGTGGAAGAGAGAGAACCCAGATACACTATACCTGGGAAGAGATCACCGACCTTCCGAAAGTAAACTGGGAAACTTTCTCACTTACCGGCGCGAACGGGGTTCGAACCCGCGCCGACCAGAGGTGAGAGACCGTGTGATTTTGAGCGCTATGCTCTAACCACTCGGCCACGGAGGCCCCATCATAGCCCATGGCAGTAGTGATACTTTTTCACCAGTATTCAGGTGACCGATAAGGCCTGTGGATCTCTTGTTTTCATACTGTTCTGTCCTCCTTTCTTTCTTTATTTGTGAGTGCTTGTTGTATGCATATTGTTTTACATATCAATTACCCCCATATCCACTGGTTAGGTTGGAATGTAGGGGTTTGTAAAAATCCTAACCCGATAAATGCCAATAAACAACATTTACTCACCAAAAAAAAAAAAAAAAAAAAAAAAAAAAAATTCATAATTCCTTTTTTATGCATGTATCAAGCGGAAACAAATTAATTTGAAGGAAAACATTTTCATCATTGCGCTAAGTACGCATTGATGAAGTTTTCCGTCCAATTTTCCGTTTGATGCATGCAGAAAAAAGAATTATAAGTTTCATTTCTTACTCAGATAACACAACTTTATTGGGCCAATGTTGGCCCATTGTAGAGCGCTTTTGTTAGTTGTCTTGAAATGTTATTTACGTTGGCCCAGCAATATGCCATCATTTCAACAGAGGACCAACATTGGTCCAACCTGAACAATAATCATAACGTACTCCTCATCTTCACCTACTAGTCATCTGAACAATAATCATAACGTACTCCTCATCTTCACCTACTAGTCATCTGAACAATAATCATAACGTACTCCTCATCTTCACCTACTAGTCATCTGAACAATAATCATAACGTACTCCTCATCTTCACCTACTAGTCATCTGAACAATAATCATAACGTACTCCTCATCTTCACCTACTAGTAATCTGAACAATAATCATAACGTACTCCTTATCTTCACTAACTAGTCATCTGTTCCTATACAACTTATTTTACTTATTTCATTGTTATTTAAATAGCGTTTAGATCAATATGGATTTTACGCTTTGCAAAATAAATTTATTATTATTAATTTATTATTATTTTGTTGGGCTACTGTTGGGGTTAAACGTTGGCCCAACATAGTTTTGCTCATCGGCCCTTATCCAACCCAACATGTTGGGGAGTGGTTGGCCCAACGTAAGATTTTAGATTACAATATGTTGGGCCGATGTTGATACAGCTTCATTTAATTTGATTTCGCACTACCTGAAGATGTTTGTAAACCAACACAACTGATTGTTGCCCAGCTGTTCTTGAGATATTTCCCTATATATTCACATATAAAACTATGATCCCCTATTGTGGCCCTACCCTACCTAAGACAAACACGGACCCCTGAGGCGGGGTCAGGTGCCTAAGAGGAGTAAGCATCATGGCTCTACTGTTATTGAGAATATTTGATCACCCAACCATTTACTAATGTGGCCTCACCCCTTTCTCAAACTCATGGTCATGATTTGAACAAATTTGAATGTACACTATGTCTGAAAGCTCATGTAATTTTCAAGTTTTCCTGCTAGAGAAGATTTTTAATTGACCCCGCCTTATTTTTGCCTTTCCTTGATTACCTTTGTCGGACATTTGATTTCCTTCTCTTGGAAGAGGACATGGTCCTTCATTTGACCAAACTTGAATCCCTTCACCCAAGGAGGATTTGTGCCAAGTTTGATTGAAATTGAGAGTAGCCCATTAGTTCTGGAGGAGATGAAAATCCGAAAAGTTAACAACGAAGATAACGACATTAGCAACGAGAACATACGTAAGACAAATGTTGACCAGGAAAACTCACTTAGGTGAGCTAAAACAGTCTGATTATGATCTCCGGAATCATGTTGAACTTTAGGGGCTTATATTTCACTATCAATTCAATTTGTAAATTGTTTACGTATTATATGTAATTACAAGGCCATCTTGAAATGAATTCATTTCTTTACGTTTTACATTTCGTAATTTTTCGTTATTTTCCGTAAATACATTTCGCGGGTTTTTGAGCTCATGCATGAATATAAAAACATTTCTAAAGTAGGGTGTATAAGTTAGGGTAAGTCATGTTTGTAGAAAGACCAATTAATTTTGGCCTAACTTGCCTGAACTTGCAGAAATGATAGGTGAATTGCATCAATATGATAGCGAAATTGATACAATATATTTTATATATCATACGTATACATCTAAAATTTGCTGCTTAATCATTACTGATTATTTTTTCATATACGTGAAGAAGACGGAGTACACGAACAATGATCAATGTTAAGAATCCTATATGTAAACCTTATACGGTACCAAGTTTGATGCACCAGATGCGCATTTCGACAAATAATGTCTTTTCGGTGATGCTCAACCGAAATGTTTGAAATCTGAAATAACAATGAAGTTTTAGAGCTATTATAGGGAAAAACAGTGTGCCAAAAAAGTGGGAGTCAAATTCATCTAAGGATAAGCGATATGTGTGAGAGTGATAATCCTTAATTTTGAAATGAATTTCTAAATTTTATCACCGCAATTAAATATAAACTGTACATCCGTATTTTCAAGTTAGTAACGAAGTACTTAGCTACTGGCCTGTAGAGACCCTCGGGGACTAACAGTCCACCAGCAGAGGCCTCGACCCAAGAGTCATAATGTAAAACTTATACGGTACCAATTTTGATGCACCAGATGCGCATTTCGACAAATAATGTCTCTTCAGAGATGTTCAACCGAAATGTGTGGAATCCGAAATAACAATGAAGTTTTAGAGCTATTATAGGGAAAAACAGTGTGCCAAAAAAGTGGGAGTCAAATTTGTCTAAGGATAAGAGCTATGCGTGAGGGAGATAATCCTTAATTTTAAAATTAATTTCTAAATTTTATCACCGCAAATAAACATACATCTGTATTTTCAAGCTAGTAACGAAGTACTTGGCTACTGGACTGTAGAGACCCTCGGGGACTAACAGTCCACCAGCAGAGGCCTCGACCCAGGAGTCATAATGTAAAACTTATACGGTACCAATTTTGATGCACCAGATGCGCATTTCGACAAATAATGTCTCTTCAGTGATCCTCAACCGAAATGTTTGGAATCCGAAATAACAATTAAGTTTTAGAGCTATTATAGGGATAAACAGTGTGCCAAAAAAAGTGGGAATCAAATTCGTCTAAGAATAAGAGCTATCTGTGAGGTTGATAATCCTTAATTTTGAAATGAATTTCTAAATTTTATATATGCAAGGTGAAGATAACGAACAGTGATCAATCTCATAACTCCTACAAGCAATACAAAATAGATAGTTGGGCAAACAAGGACCCCTGGACACACCAGAGGTGGGATCAGGTGCCTAGGAGGAGTAAGACCAAATGAATAATGGGGGCTTAGGAGGAGTATCTGCTGTTGTTTTTCAGTGCATTAATGGTCATGGTAATGCATGCAAAATTCATGTTATTTCACCGTGCCAGGGTGAAAATATGATAAATATTTTCTAGAGGAGATAATGTTGTTGAGACAGAAAAGGTGGATAAAATAAATACTATATATCTGACTGGTTTATCTAAAGGGAAAGGCAACCCTAACCACGTTGTTGCTTTTATGAATAAAGTATCAAAGAATCAATGCTAATGAGCCTCTGCTGGTGGACTGTTAGTTCCCGAGGGTCTCTACAGTCCAGTAGCTAAGTACTTCGTTACTAGCTTGAAAATACGGATGTATATTTAATTCCTGTTATAAAATTTAGAAATTCATTTCAAAATTAAGGACTATCTCCCTCATGCATAGCTCTTATCCTTAGACGAATTTGACTCCACTTTTTTTTTGGCACGCTGTTTTTGGCTATAATAGCTCTAAAACTTCATTGTTATTTCGGATTTCAAACATTGCGGTTGAGCATCACTGAAGAGACATTATTTGTCAAAATGCGCATCTGGTGCATCAAAATTGGTACCGTATAAGATTCACATTACTGATATCGTAAATGGCAGTCTTTAACAACAAATATCCTTGCTTAATGATTAAATCAATATCAATCTATCATTCATTTTGAATTACCCACCGTTAAGAGAGCGATCATTAAATTTTAATTCAGTACGTTACACCGTCGGTTTCAGTTTATTTCATCAACAGCACTGTAAACATGACAAGTCCGAACAGTTAAGTTTGAAGTTATATAGATTTGAGCCCATTCTTTCACAAGAAGAAATCTAGAAAAGAATACGTTCAGTCAAGTCGCAGACGAGAAAGATGGTTAACTTTTTTTCATACAAATGTCTCTAACCTTAACTTGTCATTCCGCAAATGGCAGATCCGACAACAATTTACGTAGGTGTTTTTTCGAGATGACTTGGTAGTGTCAGAAATTTCTTTAAAAAAAACCCCAAAACTTTTAACATATCCCCTTCGTATTAGTGCAATTAAAAGCTTGACAGGAAGGCATCAACCTATTTATTCGTAAAATTTACCACATGGAAATCTTTGATGACCTTATCTCATTAAAACCGGAACAGACGATGCGATGTCAAAATTATTGACTTTTTTTGGTCTTGAACACAAAAGAGTTCCACGTCATGGCAGCCTCTATGCATGGCGGGAATTTCAATGTTTTACGTTTTCAAATTAGCACTGAAGTTTATCTAGGCCGTATATCAACAAAATAGTATGACAATGTTTTGGATGTAATATATGGATATAATTTGTCCTATAATTTATTGTGAAATTTTGTTTGGGTTACCTTCCCCTTTAACAATTTTAATTTCACCTACTTTTCAATTCTTAAGGTTAAAATGAATCTTATACATTCTGATAATGTCCCAAATATTTCTTCATCCCATACATTAAGAAAATTGTTCATGTAATATAAAAAGGAAACGTTCTCTCTCACACCCCCTCTCATGATATAATGACAATGATGATGATGTTAAAAAAGACTTTATTGTGTGTGAATGAATTCAATGACCACATGCCTTTATAGTTTGTGATGAATTTCATTAAATGTTGACACATTGTGCATTTCTGTTATAGCAATATGATCCGTGAAAGCTCTGTTGGTAGAAAAAGGTGATTACAGAAAATTTATCGAATTCAAGTGACAACAATGATAAGGTACATAATGTACATGTATATGTTATTGTATTACTTGAAATGTGTATAATATGTGTACAGTTGTTCCATTCATAATGCATATCTATATAAACAATAATTTATGCCTTCCCGTAATTTATTTACCATATATATACCTAAATTTAAGATAATTTGCTCATGGTCACAAATAAAAGAGGATAGAAGTATTTGTTGCTGCTTCTCTTTCTGAATTGGTGAATGTCAAGGTTTGAAAATTTTTAGAGCCAGAGAGGTATGAATCGATATACTTGCACAAAGGTTACATGGGGACCACAAAGTGTACATGAACCATAAATCAAGGTCACTTGCAAAGATCATTAAAAGACAGCAAACGTGGTCTAGATTGACTTTTTTTAAATGTACCATAACATCACACATACTGCGTGGTAATGTAAGTGTGTGTGTGTGTGTGTGTGTATGTGTGTGTGTGTGTGTGTGGTCTAGATTGACTTTTTTTAAATGTACCATAACATCACACATACTGCGTGGTAATGTGTGTGTGTGTGTGTGTGTGTGTGTGTGTGTGTGTGTGTGTGTGTGTGTGTGTGATGGGGTTATATTATGCCTTGGTATTACTATTTTCTTTAAAAACAAATTATGATAACAAAATCGATAGGCATATATATGATGACTAGATATATCGCCAAATTAGATATAAGTTCATCACTATTGTTTGCCATAAAACATTAGACATGTATTAAGCATCCACATTTTCTATAAAGTGCCTGCATATGGATTGAACAGTAAAAACATATTACATCAGAAAATAAACATAATCATGCTAGGTTTTAGACATTGTTATGTTATTCTAGGATCATTACTTTTGTTTTTAATAAAGAGGATATAGAAACACTTGAGATGTAAAACTTATACGGTACCAATTTTGATGCACCAGATGCGCATTTCGACAAATTATGTCTCTCCAGTGATGCTCAACTGAAATGTTTGAAATCCGAAATAACAATGAAGTTTTAGAGCTATCATAGGCAAAAACAGTGTGCCAAAAAAAGTGGAGTCAAATTCGTTCAAGGATAAGAGCTATGCGTGAGGGAGATAATCCTTAATTTTGAAATGAATTTCTAAATGTTATCACCGCAATTAAATATACATCCGTATTTTCAAGCTAATAACGAAGTACTTAGCTACTGGGCTGTAGAGACCCTCGGCGACTAACAGTCCACCAGCAGAGGTCTCGACCCAGGGGTCATAATGTAAAACTTATACGGTACCAATTTTGATGCACCAGATGCACATTTCGACAAATGATGTCTCTTCAGTGATGCTCAACCGAAATGTTTGAAATCCGAAATAACAATGACATTTTAGAGTTATTATAGGGGAAAACAGTGTGCCAAAAAAGTGGAGTCAAATTCGTCTAAGGATAAGGGCTAAGCGTGAGGGAGATAAACCTTAATTTTGAAATGAATTTCTAAATTTTATAACAGCAATTAAATATACATCCGTATTTTCAAGCTAGTAACGAAGTACTTAGCTACTGGGCTTCAAATGCTCCAAATTTTAGTTTGGGAGAGAGAGAGAGATGTGTATAAGATATGTAGAGAGGGAGATCGAATATATATAGAGAGAAAAAATACAACTTTCTATTCTTGATATTCTTCACCTAAAATAATCAAAATTACCTTTGAGTGAAATATAATCAGTTTTGATCTTATATTCATGCTCACTCTCAAAATCTACAGGACACAGCTGCATGAGACAGCTGCAGAACTGTAGCTTTCTGTATCTGTTCAAATATTTTTTAGAGAGCACATTTCTACAGCTACATAAAACACTGAAATCTACTTAGATTCTAAGCTTCAGTAACTTTGTGACCTAAATTCAGACCAAATGTGTGGCTGACCAAATGACAAATCCAGCAGACAATTGAAAACTCTAACGGGCCTTTATAATTCGTTGAAATATATTGACACGTATAAAAAAATCTTATTTCAAAACAAAACATTGTATCAGAATCATCATCAGATTTGTTTGAGCGGGAGCATCATATATATCAGACAGTAAGCGAGTCTTAACGTAAACATTACTCCGATGCCAGGGCACTCCTATTAATGTGTTCGGAAAATATTAGTTCATATAGGAGTTATGAGATTGATCACTGTTCGTTATCTTCACCTTGCATCCGTTATCGGTGTGAAGTAGAGCATAAAATCAGGAATTACCGAGTGAAATATGCTCTCAATGCTCCTGAGACTCCAACGCGAGCTATCTGAGACCCGGTGAAACTGTACCGGATATGGATGTGCTTTAAGGACTTCCCGTGTTAATGTAAGTATTGATTAGACATTATGGTATATTGTACTTTCTTTTCGTAGTATATAGGTTTATGTATCAATGTATCATTTTCTCACAATATCAGCTAATAAAGCTTAGATAAGAAATGGTAAGAAAGAGCTATCGTTCTTAGATTTGGACCCTGGCCAAGTTGCAAAGAACTCTGATTATCGTAAGAAAAATATCAAGAGGCCATTTCTATATTTCAAAATGCCATATTCAAATTTTAATGTTGTATAGAGATTGTATTAGATTTATCAAACACTGTAATATTACATACAATTTATCATTTTACACAGAAAATATTTTAGTTTAAAATAGACATGTGCATCTAAGAAATCGTTTTCAGCCCACAGCATACCTGGACTTTGACGAATCAGTCCAAGAACTGTGCGTAGTCGTCTACGCGAGCAAAACATCAGACCAAGATGTGCAGCGGTGCGCCCAATACTGCTTCAACGTCATCGTATCGCTAGACTAGCGTGATGCAGACGACATTTGCAATTCAGAATACAGGAGTGGGCTAATATTCTGTTCACTGGCAAATCTAGACGGCCGTTGTAGAGTGTATCATCGTGTTGGGAAGCGGTACCAGGACGTTTGTGTTGTGCAACGTCAACAATTCGGTGGAGGTAGCGTTATGGTGTGGGGTGGAATAACAGCACGTGGAAAGACCCCTCTACAAATTGTCAATGGAAATCTCACCGGCCTACGCTATCGAGACGAAATTATTCAGCGTCATGTGAGACTCTTCATACAGAAACAACAAAATCACATCACTCTGCAGCAAAACAACGCAAGGCGACATGTTGCACGTGTAACCAGGGACTTTTTTGTTCAACAGAATGTCGATGTCTTGCCTTGGCCAGCTGTTTCCTTCAATTTATCGCCGATCGACCACGTCTGGGATGAAATGGAACGACGTCTACGTCGTTTACCAAATCAGCTAGTGACATTGGCTGATTTAGACCAGGCTTTAACCAACATCTGGAACAACACTTTAGTGGCATCAATGAGGCGCCGTTGTCAAGCATGCATGAATGCAAATGGTGGTCACACGCGTTATTAACATTGTTAATTCAAGTTCGAATCCGAGTGTCTTTCGAGTGAGCTGAAATTTTCGTTATTCAACGTTAACATTAATGGATTATGAAATGTTGTAACGAATACATTTGTTAACAGTATTACAGAAAATAAAATTTGTTCATTGTTATTTTTTATTATTTTTTCATATATCAAATAATGCACAGTCTCTTTTTTCCGCTAGAATATATATATATATATATATATATATATATATATATATATATATAAATGTACTTATTTTTTTCATAATTAGTACAAAAATCGGGCAGGTGAGATATTCATAAAAAATAAAATGCATGTTACGTTAGTGGTATTGAATTATGCGATAATTATACAAATCCCTTTCAGTTTTTGAATTATGACAGGCTACTGACAAACAAGTTGATGTTACAAGGGTTTAAAAATTCATTCAAAGTGAGCATTTCACAAATTCTATGGTCGTTATGATGACAAAGTTTGCATATATATATATATGTATATCCGTGTTTGCCCAACTATCTATTTTGTATTGCTTGTAGGAGTTATCAGATTGATCACTGTTCGTTATCTTCACCTTGCATATATATATATATATATATATATATATATATATATATATACATATATATATATATAAGCACGAAAACCCAACAACACCCCACTTTCTTAAAGTGTCGGATCTGAGAAGATACAAGGCCAGAAAAGAAATTTATAAAAGCACTGAAAAGGCCATGTCACTGTTGGTTATTTAAAACTCAAAATTTCGACGCAACCCGCGTCTTTATCAAGAGACATATATTACATGAACAAATAACACACACCACGAAAAACGACAAGTATCAATAAACTACATTGGTAACAAGAATGATATACTGTTGTACTGGGTGATAAAATGGTGGTTTTGTTGTAAAGCCAATTTGATTTGTGCTAACCAATGATGCATCATTAATAAAGTCAAATAACCTACCCTGAATTATCCTAGTGAAAACGTAACCAAGGTTTGATGTGGTTAATATAATTACAAGTTACCAGATTTGTGTAAAAGTTCCAAATTGCTCTCATTTTATTTAGGAGGAAATTGTTCTGAATTCAAAAGAAAGTTGAAGAGCTTTTGTAAAGTCATCACAAACACATTCCTCTTGTGTTTTAGCATTTACTTTGAAATTGAGTAATACTGCATCCTAAAGAATTACATTAGCCAACAAATGACATAATGTTCACACTAGATGGATACTTTTTAATGAATAATGTGTACGATATCACCACTAGTGTTAGGTTTGTAGGGGGCTCTGGATAGAAGTAGGAACTTTGGTGCCTGTTGACTGCACCTTCCAATTAAGGTGATCAGACATCTGCTGTCTTCATCCATTTCCTAAACTCTCATGTACTCCTAGTGCCACACCCTGGTAACCGCTTCAATCGGCGGACTAAGCAATGTGAGGAGATGAAGTTTACACGGCATCACTGAGCATACGGACTTCCACTGAGAAGTCACCGACCAGGACGGAAGGATTCAAGTGTTTGTGATCAAGGCAAGCCACCAGTAAATGGTGGAATTCGGCTGTGGTCAGGCAATTCGGAGTAAAGTCCCGTAGGCTGTTTGTTGTGTAAATATGGCATGGTTCCGGTAACTGCTACATCTGGATTCATCTCTAGCCGTCTCGACTACGTCTTGCCACTAGGTCAAGGTGAATTAAGACAGAAGAGTGAGGTTGTTGGCGCTCGACCCTTCTTCACTTAAATCAAAGTCATCAGCGCAAGTTATATTTCATCACGCACATAAACCATCATATCACCACAAACCCTCATTGTCAGTGATCTTCGAATCCACAATACTTAACGCAAAAGTTAGCATAGATGAAACTATTGTCATCGTCGACACCGAAGGACGAACTATTAGTGAATGTTGGTTGAATATATTTTAGCAGAAAAAAGAAACACAGGTTCGGTTTTTGCAATATAATTTCGAGACACGCGGACAAAATTTAATTGAATTACCGTAAACCTACTCGACGCTGAATGCTATTAACATACTTTTCAAGAACGCCTGTGTCCAGGGTACGCCTGCATCATATGTGCTGGTTAATCAGTTCATCTCGAATACTGCAACAATATAGATCAGCTAAACAACATTTGTTTTTGAAGTAATTGTAGAGAGAAATGCCGCGATTGAATGAAGTTAACAGGGGTAGGGTCATTGATTTGATAATGCAGGGACATTCACAACATCATGTAGTGCAGCAGTATGGTGCACATGAGAAAACATTACCCCAATTAGTTTGGAGTTGCAGAGACACATGGATATTGGTTGACCGTCCCAGGAGTGGATGCCCAGGCGTTACGTCACGACGTCAAGATAGATGCATACATCTCTTGCACCTCTGTAACCGATTTTAGACGGAAACGGAGACAACACGCCATGTTGTTAGCCAGTGTGTCCAAGAAAGGTTAGGAATCGGTTGCAGAAGTTCCATGTAAGGTCACGACACGACATGTCGGTTGGTCCGCAGAGGCGACACCAATATCGGATACAGTGACTTCTTGCGCATGCACATGATTGGCTTTGTGTTGCCCATTGGATACACGTGCTATTTACTGACGAGTTTTGCTTCACGATTTACAGGTCAGATGGACGACGGCGTGTCTATCGACGTCGTGGTAAGTGATATTTGACGCTTGCTTATCGGAAAGCGACATATTTGGGAAAGGGTCGGTGATGGTATGGGTAGGATACTGAAGGCGCGAAAACACCTCTCATGGTTATCCATGGAAATGTTATGACAGTAACATACAGAGATTAGGTATTGAGATCACATGTATTTTCTCTTATCCATCATCGTTACCTTATGTTGCAGCAGAACAAAGCCAGAGTCAATGTTGTTAGGGTTTTTCATGACTTTCTGGCTCAAAACATCGTCCTAGTTCTTGATTAGCCAACATACAGTCCATATTTCTCCCCAATTGAGAATATGTGGGACGATCTGGACAGGAGGGTTAGGAAGCTTGCCAATGGCCCATATAGCGTCGTTCAACTCACATAGGCCCTTATTCAGGAGTGGAATAATATATCTCAAAGGAAAATCAACACCTCGCTATGGTCAATGTGAAGGAGAACTAACTTTGAACAGCGACTGAAGCCAATGGTGGGCACACACACTACTGGTTTTGGATCAGGAAACAGCGTACGATACCCTTGTTTTAATGCTATTTACGCAAAAGCTGTCTGGGATAAGACTACAAAACCATCAAAGTGTATGCATTGCTGATGAGATAATCGAGAAACCCAAACATTGAACTTATCAATGAGTCATGTAAAATAATAGCTATTGAAAATAAACTTGTGGTTTTTTTCCCCCGCTAGTATGTAAGCATTGCTTGATATGTATGTAGCCGTGTGAAAATTTTGTAAATAACTTTTAAGTTTTATGATTAAAAAGAATTGAATTTGCAATTGATAAGATTGTATAATAAAGTTCTACTAGAAACTTATGCCAAAACAATGGCAAGCAGCTTTGATTTTATTTAATTTCCAATTTGATGTAATTAGTATTTTCCCGCCAAAAGTTTGGTGAGCGTTTGACGCCTTTTATAGTCATACGACTTTAGACCAGGGTTGGATTTTTTCATATTGTCCGGTGGGTTTGAATTGTTCAGACGTTTGAGTTTTAGTTATAGTTGGAGTTATTTCGCCATCGTGGTATGTCTGGTTTTTCTTTGTTTTTATGGAAGCAATAGCATCGCAGTTGGCGCTCTTAATTATATTGCTAATATCTAACAAAGTGCATGTTTAACTTTTATTGCAGTTGCACCAAAGAAGCTTTGAAGTATAGTTTACAGCTTTACATTTGATAAATATCGAGCCTAAAGTCCATAACTTTGGTACGTTATACTATTTAGACTGTTTAAGCAATATAAAAGTCAACTAAAGCAATAGTATAAATAATTTGCTTTTAATCTTATTTTTCTCACTTATTAAATATAAATAAGTTCGGTGTATCACTTTTATAAAATTGTGATTAAAGTGTTTGGATATCATTTGATATAACTTTATGCTAAGTTTCAAATGATACAATATATATGTATATATAACATGTATCAAATGTATATATGTATTTGACGTGATGTACATTTTCATGTCATTTTGATATGCGGCTTTCTATTTGTTACAGGGCATTTCAATTTATACTATTTGAATGAAATATAAACACGAACTTTTAACAAGGATTTACGCTGTTGTTGTATTTCTATCAACGCATCGTGAGTTACATTTGGAGCCCCCAGTTTGGTTTGAATAGCCCCGCTTCGTGTGAACACCCACAGTGAGTTATTTCCACAAGACAAAAAAATTGGTCTCCACAGAATTCAATTTATGCTTAGGCTATTGATGAGTGAAATCTACTCATCAGATTGGACCGGTTCGCTGGATTTCTTTCCGCAATGAAGGCGCGCACCTGTAGAGGTGGATCCAAGTAACGTCAAAGCGGATTCAATATCGTCAAGGACTTGTGAATTCGGAGGGCGGATCCAATACTTTGATCAACCAATGGAATTCCAGAATTCGGATTTGCGCACCAACATCTGACGAACTTAGTGACATAGATTCCGAATTGTTTTACGTACTACTTGTCTCTGCGTGTCACACCGGAAATATTTCAGTTTCGATGTAAACATTGTTTGACAGTGACACAACTTGTGTTTTTTTTGGATCGTTTGGACTTTTATTTATTTAAAAAACAAAACAAACAACAACAATTCTTTGGATTATCTTACTGTGTTTATTTGTGCTATTGTTCATGGCTCTGTGATTTTGTGTGTGTGTGTTTTTTTTTTTTTTTTTTAAACTGTGTTTGTGATCCATTCGACAATAGAAACAGTCAAAGTTAAAGTCAGCAGATCGGTAAGCAAGCAAATCTAAATAAAATTTCAAAATTTCTTTCTTTAAATAAATGGTTAAGTTAGGTCATAGCATGACACTACTAACATTGCATGCAAGTTTTGTTTATAATTAAGTTAATAGCTACCAAGAAAACAAGTTGAGCGCAATTATTTGACATTGTTTCTCGGTGATTATAAAGTCAGAGATTGGTGGTATTAAGATTAGATAATTGAGTCATTAGATCTGAGTCTGTCAGTTTGTTATTGATACATATTTCAGTTTGCATTCAGTGTCAGATTGGTATAAGCAAGTAGACATTGACAGTGAATTGGCTAAGGTATTCTGGTTGATATAGTTTGTCTGTCATCTACCGGAAGTGCGTATTTTCAACCGGAAGTGTCCAGTTGATAAAACCAAAGGTATTAATTACTAGTTTTACAAAACAACTACCATAATATTTCATTGTCAAACTTCAATATTATCATTGGTGTGTAGTTTGCATGAGATATAGCTAGACATTATCATACTTGGTGTATGTACCGTGTGTTTACACTTGCGCGTTTCGGTTGATGGTTGTTAATTCAGTGCACTAAATCGTGTTCATTTCATATTACGGTTTATTTACGCTGTCGTTTTCGAGAACTCGGTTGGTTTAAATTATGGCATCTGAGGATGAAAAGAAGCTTTTAAGTGCTTTTAAGGAATTAGGTCTAAAGCCAAAAAACAGATACACCCGAGGATCTTAAAAAATGGCTTGAAGATTTTTCAGCAAAAGCAAAATCAGAGGAAAAAGTTTAATCTAAACCGATAACTATAATGCAATCAGGTCATCCTAGTCAACCTCGACTATCCATTTTCTATGGGGAAAGTGCCACTAAAGGTGAAGCAGATTATGACCAGTGGTGCTACGAAGTAAAAAGTTTATTGCATGATGAGATCTATAAAGAGGAAGTTATTATGCAAGCAATTAGAAGGTCAGTCAGAGGTGAAGCTAGCAGAATCTTGATGAGATTGGAACCTGGTGTTAGAATTCAGGCTGTTTTAGAGAAATTTGAGAGTGTATATGGTACAGTTGATACAAAAGAGGAATTACTTGCAAAATTTTACAGCGCTAAGCAAGAACAGACTGAAGATGTTACTTCATGGTCATGTAGACTGGAATACATTTTAAGGAAACTTGTTAAACAAGGGTTGATAGGGAGTTACGGATCGGATGAGATGTTGAAGTCCAAATTTTGGTCTGGTCTTCGACAAGAGTTGAAAGATATATCTGGTTTCAAATATGAAATGATTGCAGATTTTGACAAGTTGAGAGTAGAACTGAGAAAAATTGAGAGAGAACATAAAGTCCCAGTAGCAGAAAAAGGGTCTAGGAAAGCATTAAATGCTCAACAGAGTGTGACTGACAGTGCAAGTACTAGCAAAGATTCAGAAGTATCCGAGCTCAAGTATTTAGTACAGGATATGTCGATGACGATGAAAGCTATGGGTAAGGAGATTTCAGATCTTAAACAACAAACATATCACCACCAACCAAATAGAAACAAGTCTTCAGGAAGAGGTCGATCTAGGAATAAGCAGAATTACAATTCAGATTTCTCAAAAGATTCTAATCAGGACAGAGGGCATGGTTCTGAGCAGAATTTAGGACCTCAATGTTATAGATGTAAGCAATATAGGCATTTTAAATGGCAGTGCACAGTCAGACTAGATCATTGAAAGAATTTAAACTACGGACCACCTTGTACTAGGGGCGGGTACTAGGTGCAAAGAGAGCACGCCCTTTTGAGGAGATTGTAGGTAGTAGTAATGAAGCAGGGGTCAAAGTAGATCGAATAGAAGTAAATTCTTTGGTTGATACTGGTAGTGCTGTTAGTACAATCAGCGAAAATTGTTATAGAGAAAATCTGAGTCATAGAGAACTGCAGTCTCTCAATGACATTTTGCAAATAGAATGTGCAAATGGCGATACTCTCCCTTATTTAGGATTTATAGCAGTTGAGTTGGAATCAGAGGGTATCCCTATATTTGATTCTCATACATGTATTTTTTTGGTTGTACCAACAACGGCATACAGTGAAAAGACACCTTTGTTGATTGGCACTAACATTTTACGTCATTTAATGGACGGTTGTAGAGATCAATTTGGAGACAGGTTTTTACAGAATGCTGCTTTGTTTACATCATGGTACTTGGCATTTAGGTCTATGATGATGCATGAAATGGGAACTGAAAAGGACAAACAATATATTAGCTTTGGTTCATTCAACTGATAATTCTAAAATCATTATCAAGCCAAATAGTAGCATCTGTATAAGAGGATACATTGATGCCAATAGCAGGATTCAGCACCCTGATACGTATGCTATTTTGGAACATACAAAAAAGTCAATTTTGCCAAAGGATTTGGATATACAGTACACGACACGAGTTTTATACACCCCACCGTGGAAAGACCACGGTGGAAAATCCACGGAGATACACCGTGCCCTCCGTGTTCCACGGTGTGTGTTATTTGCGAATACACACAGCTGCTAAGAGCTTTGTTCTGTCCACGGGCGCCTTGCGGGAGATGTGAAAATGTGCCGCAGGCCAAATACTCATGATAAGGGTGAAATTTTAAGAAAAGGAAAAATGTCAATATTTTCACTCCTGATACTTTTATTGTTTTTCAGCGTTTTGAGCCAATTCCAACGATACCAAACACTATATATTATGTTTTTGAGAAAACCTGGTTTTGAAATTTTTTCTTTTAGTCTTTTGTTCTTCATTAAAATATTCTTAAATTCTATGTTTAAATAATGCGTACTTGCAGGCAATTCCTGTTTTGAATGCGAATTAGTATATTCAGTAAATGAAAAAGCATACATGTACAACATGTAATAGGGGTATTTAATAATTACCGATGTGCTCTCTCTCTCTCTCTCTCTCTCTCTCTCTCTCTCTCTCTCTCTCTCTCTCTGACAAATGCGCTGTTTAACATAATTACTTTCATCATACATGTATTGTGTTAATATGCATCTTGACAAATATAACTTGATCCAATATAGAAATTAGAGCATTGTCGATGATTAACAAATTGGAATTAATTTATTATTTAATTAATAGAAGTAAAAATACAAACCATCGAATTATTTATTTTTAAAATCCCGAGTTAATTACATTCGACGGAGACTTATGTTCAATGTATTTTCAAATTGATAGAGGTTTTTACAACAAAAAAATTCATCGGGAGTGTCTGGATAATGTAATGATTTTTGTATAATAAGTATATACCATGCAAATTCCTAGGGTCTTTTTCACAGTATAACTAAATTACGGTTAGCTAGTTTGGGTTTTGACTTCTTACGAAAAAGTGTGAAATATATTGGATCGGCGAGATATCAGATCTAGTCTAAGATTACGGGTATCTTGCGCCGACCCAATATATTTCACACTTTCCACAAGAAGCCAAGCACTTCTGTTGATTTCAAATACACGGATTAGCTGACCCCCAATTGTTCTACTAAGGAGAAAACCCCTTCGAATTTGCATGGAATGTACAAGTTATACACAGGTCATTGTTATAGTCATACATCATAGTACCGCTAAACCGACAAACATTTTTTTAAATTTTAGATAAGTTATCGATGACGAAGTATGACCAAACTGCAAATTGAACTTTATAGAGCCCCGTGCTAACATTATTCATATTTTTCAATGTATTAGAAGGGGTATGTTGCCGATTAAGTTGTGTAAATTCCGATTACGAAAACCTTAAGGGGGGGGGGGTGTAGTAGTCTGAAACTGTCTCAATTCCCCCTTCCGACTTCAATTTCTTAATCGCGCAGTGGGTAGATCGCTACGAATGTAGCACGGAAAGTCACAGAACAAAAGATTACAAGGCTAAATCCTTAACTTTCAAGTTTATAAATTACACCCTCTCCGATTCTACGTGTTTGTAATCCTCGGTGTCAAATGCAACTAGTTCATGAAAAAAAGACTAATATCAATTTAAACAGAAATGACTTAACGATTATTTGCTTTTATTCATATACCCTATCGATTATTAAAAGCTTTAATTGCTATATGAAATCATTTTAAAATTTAGATGCATTAGATAATGAAAGCAACACAGAGAGAGAGAGAGAGAGAGAGAGAGAGAGAGAGAGAGAGAAAGCATTGGAACCCGGTAATCATTGATTATAATATTCATGAATGTATGCAGATACGGGAAGTTTAATACGTTCAGTATAAATCTTGAAAGTACAATTTCTTTCTGATTAATTATCCATCCATTTTCATTCTGATATATATATTTTTTAAATTTCTTTACATGTTAAATTTTTAGGCTGGTCCGGGCTAGGACTAATGAATGAGCCCCCCCCCCCTCTAAAAGATGTTACATGCTTAGCTGTCTATCTCCCTCTCAGTCAAAAATAAAATAAATACATGCTATATATATACTAGAACATCATTGGATTTACTATATAATTCTTCGATTTCACCTTCATAATACATGTTAATGCAAGCGGACTATCTATGCATTTTTTTTCCATCTTCGCTAGCCAAGATTATTCGTCCACGAAGGCACAGATGACTCGAAACCCATTACTAGCGGGGATGAGATGAATGTCACTCCCGTATGATGTTATAAACTGACCAAAACCTAGTACTTTTGTTTTACAACTTTCATTCAGAAGACGCTCAAGTTTGTGAGTCACTGAATAAACGAGAAAACATCTGCATTTTTATTTCAATCGTTGTCAACTGTATACTTTGTGATATTTCAAAACTACATGTACTCAATTCAATTTATTGGATCTCATCACCATTATGCAATGGAATACAAAAATATAAAGACAAAAAGTTGTTATATATACATTTAGTAAATAATGCATGCGTGTAATGAAGTATTTATCAAGTTAGAAAAAAAACGTGTTATTATTAATGTGAAGTATGGGCATTCTAGGTAGGGGAGCACATTTTATTTTATTATTTTCTTAATGAAAGTACGGAGTTTTCTAAAGGTTTGTTTAAAAGTAAAGATATTTTAATTGTTTGTTTTTTTTTGTTTAGGTGATAAAATTTTTATTCTTTGCTCACATTGCATCACAGTTGAGTACATAATGAAATTCATCTCCAATGTAAACATGTATATAGCAGACCTTAATCAACTATTCCTAATTGAAAACCACTGCTTATGGTACACATTTCTTTGAGCTGCTATTTATCAAATTGAAATTACTGGCATGTGATTGTCGTTGTTCACGACCCTTCTTTTATTTGGTGAAATAGTGCTGCACGTGCCGTGAAACAATGTACTGACGAGTGGTGGGAATAACACAGGTGTTTATATACAGGATGTCGAGAATTTGGGCGTTTCATAAAAAGGTGTGAACGTCTGCAGGGAAGTCTACATACGGATATGTACCCAAAATACCAACGTATCATTAAACAACAATTACAAGAATTGAATGATTTATATCTCATTTCTAAATAATGAATGGGGGTAGGGGGGGCATCATTTCGGAAATTATTTCTTTGTTTTATCACATGGAGGTACACGGTGACATCGACAGAGGTACAGGTGACATTTACGGAGATGGGTGGTGGCATACACGGAGATCCTCCGTGGACTTCAATGTCTAGCTCGCGCGGAAGAAATAGGACTTCAAAGGTGCCGACAATTTTAAAGGTCCACCGTGTTTGGGGCAAATTTGTTCCACCGAGTTGCGTGGAACACGCATAAAACTCGTGTCGTGTACTGTAGTTCCAACAGTCATGACTTTTTCAGCCCAGACAAGACAAGTTGATGTCCATGTATCCAATATAACTACACGGATGGTATCAGTTCAGCCAAAGTCGGTGCTGTGTGAAGTACAACTAGTGCAGTTGAGTCAGCTCCTGCCTGATGAAGCACACCAAGATAACCAACCAGAATAGATTAGGAATCTTACTTTGGATAATACTGATTTATCTGATAAGCAGATAGAGGATATATGGAGATTACTCAGGCACTATAGGGGCATACTTTCTAAGGGAGATACTGACATCGGTCATTATACAGATGTTAAACACAGGATCAACTTACTGGATGAAACGCCTTTTAAACAAAGGTACAGACGTATACCACCATATATGATAGATGAAGTTAGAAAACATATTGAGCATTTAATATCTGCAGGAATAATTAGAAAGTCAAGTTCACCCTTTGCATCGAATGTTGTTCTTGTAAGGAAAAAAGATGGCAGTATTAGGATGTGCGTAGATTATAGGATGCTCAACAAGAAAACCATCAGAGATTCATATGCCCTTCCCAGGATAGAAGACATTCTTGACACATTATCAGGATCAAAGTATTTTTCACTTCTGGACATGAAATCCGGATATCATCAAATCGAAATCGAAGAAAATCATAAACACAGAACAGCATTTACTGTCGGACCTATTGGATTTTTTTAATTCAATCGTTTACCATTTGGCCTTTCAAACAGTCCAGCAACTTATCAACGTTTAATGGAAGAATGCTTAGGAGATTTGAATATGAAAATATGCGTCATATATTTGGACGATTTGATAATTTTTTCGGATTCATATGAGCAACATTTAGAAAGATTAGAAATCATATTTAGGAGATTAAAGGAGTGCAATCTCAAATTGAATCCAAAGAAATGCAATTTATTCCATAAAGAGGTAAAGTATGTCGGATTCATTGTATCAGAACAAGGCATATCTACAGATCCAGAAAAAGTTAAGGTTTTAGAATGGCCAACTCCTACTCATCCTGATGAAGTAAGACAATTTGTTGGATTTGCCGGATTTTATAGACGTTTCATCAAGGATTTCAGCAAAATTGTAAGACCTTTACAGGAAATTATGCCCCCACAGAATCAGAGAAAGAAAAGGGTTAGATCAGAAGTGAAAATATGGACTTGGGGTCATCAGCATGAAGCAGCATTTAATGAGCTGAAACATCATATGACAAATGCACCTATTTTGGCTTATGCAGACTATGACAAGCCATTCGAGCTTCATATAGATGCAAGTTCAGAGGGGTTAGGAGCAGTTTTGTACCAGGAACAGGATGGACAAGTTAGAGTTATTAGTTATGCTAGCAGAACATTAGGAAAATCTGAGGAAAATTATCATGCCATGAAATTGGAATTTCTATGTTTGAAGTGGGCAGTTACAGAGAAATTTTATGATTATGTCTATGGGCATAAATTCACCGTCAAGACAGATAACAATCCTTTAACATACGTTTTGTCATCAGCAAAGTTAGATGCCACAGGTCAAAGATGGGTTTCTGCATTATCAGCTTTTGATTTCGATATTATCTATAAGCCAGGAAAACAGAACACAGACGCTGATGCTTTATCTAGGTATCCTAATTCCAATAAGAACATCAGTTCGGAGACAGTCAAAACAGTATACAACTCTGTGCAAGTACAACAACACATCATTAATATGGTAGAAACAATAGAACCTTTTGATATTAATTGAAGCAACAGAATTTCCAGGACAACCATTGGCTCAGCTAGAGTTGAGAGAACTTCGGAGAATTCAACGAGATGATCCACTTATTAGATTTTGGATAAATGCAGTAAAGGCAAAAGCTCTTCCAGTGAAACACAAAATTCCAAAAGGCAAAAATCATATGAAAATGTGTAGGAACTTCAACAATTTGAAATTAAAAAGAGGGGTATTATATAGAGAAATTAAGAGTCAAGACAACATCATCAGTCAACTTGTATTGCCAAATCAACTTACACCTATTGCTTTAACAGGACTACACAATAATATGGGTCACCCAGGAAAGGATAGAACATTTTCTTTATTAAGGGACAGATTTTTTCGGACAGGCATGAACTCGGATGTAGAAAATTGGATTAAGAACTGCGAAAGATGTTTGAGAAGAAAATCCTCATGTCAGAAGGCACCAATGGTGAATATCACATCGTCTTATCCACTAGAATTAGTTTGTTTAGACTATCTAACATTAGAGCCTTGCAAAGGAGGAATCGTCAACATTTTAGTTCTTACAGACCATTACACAAGATATGCTCAGGCAATTCCGACAAAGAATCAGACTGCGAAAACACCAGCAGAAGCACTTTACAATAATTTCATTGTACATTATGGTATTCCAGCTAGATTACACAGTGACCAAGGTGCACAGTTTGAGAACAATTTAATCAAAGAATTATGCCAGATAACAAAAATGGAAAAATCAAGAACAACACCATACCATCCGATGTGTAATGGCATGACAGAAAGATTTAATAGGACCGTCATCAATATGCTAGGAACTTTAGAGAATAAGGAAAAGCAAGACTGGAAAAAATATATCTCTTCATTGGTTCATGCTTACAATTGTACAAAACATGAAAGTACTGGTTATTCTCTATTTGAACTAATGTTTGGCAGAAAACCTAGATTACCGATAGATTTAACATTTGGATTACCAACACAGAGGAATCGTACAGCGAATTTATTACGGAATTAAGGGACGGAATAAAAGAAACATTTGAATTAGTAAAGAATACAGCAGAATCTTCCAGGCATAAACAGAAAATGAATTTTGACAAGAAAGCTAAAGCAAAGAAATTGAATATAGGGGATCAAGTCTTATTGAAAATATTGGCATATGATGGAAAACACAAAATTGCAGACAAATTTGAAGAAACAATTTACACTATCAAATCTCAACCGAATACAGATATTCCTGTGTATGTAATTACAGATGAGGATGGGCATGATAAAACTATTCATAGGAATCTTATTATTCCTATTGGGACGACATTTAGGCCTAAACCAGCAGAGAGAAAAGGCCTTGGAGAAAGAAATCCGCGGATAGAGGAGAAACAGGACGAACAGAGAAAGGAATCAGATAGTGAAGATGAAGAACAATTTGTCACAATACAAATTGAAAGAGGACACACTGATAAACAGAAGGATACGATTATGGCACCACAGCCATTGGAAATCCACGAAGCGAATGATCATGCAGAAGTTCAAGCTGAGGAGGAGCTAGTAGAAGATGACTCAGTAGAGGAGGTTAGACGTTCGTCAAGAACAAGGAAGAAACCAAAGTGGCATGACGCTTATGTTATGTCTCAAACACAGGAGGTTGAGAACAGACAAGAGAGAGCACAGTTGTTAGCAAATTTGTTTTGCTCCAATATTTTAAAATCTACATCTCCTTCATTGATTGAAAACATTGTACATAGTATCATTAAATGATGGGACATCATTTCATTGAGAGGGGGAGAATGTAGCCGTGTGAAAATTTTGTAAATAACTTTTAAGTTTTATGATTAAAAAGAAATGAATTTGCAATTGATAAGATTGTATAATAAAGTTCTACTAGAAACTTATGCCAAAACAATGGCAAGCAGCTTTGATTTTATTTAATTTCCAATTTGATGTAATTAGTATTTTCCCGCCAAAAGTTTGGTGAGCGTTTGGCGCCTCTTATAGTCATGTGACATTAGACCAGGGTTGGATTTTTTCATATTGTCCAGTGGGTTTGAATTGTTCAGACGTTTGAGTTTTAGTTATAGTTGGAGTTATTTCGCCATCGTGGTATGTCTGGTTTTTCTTTGTTTTTATGGAAGCAATAGCATCGCAGTTGGCGCTCTTAATTATATTGCTAATATCTAACAAAGTGCATGTTTAACTTTTATTGCAGTTGCACCAAAGAAGCTTTGAAATATAGTTTACAGCTTTACATTTGATATATATCGAGCCTAAAGTCCATAACTTTGGTAAGTTATACTATTTAGACTGTTTAAGCAATATAAAAGTCAACTAAAGCAATAATATACATAATTTGCTTTTAATCTTATTTTTCTCACTTATTAAATATAAATAAGTTCGGTGTATCACTTTTATAAAATTGTGATTAAAGTGCTTGGATATCATTTGATATAACTTTATGCTAAGTTTCAAATGATACAATATATATGTATATATAACATGTATAAAATGTATATATGTATTTGACGTGATGTACATTTTCATGTCATTTTGATATGCGGCTTTCTGTTTGTTACAGGGCATTTCAATTTATACTATTTGAATGAAATATAAACACGAACTTTTAACAAGGATTTACGCTGTTGTTGTATTTCTATCAACGCATCGTGAGTTACATGTAAAACTGCTATCTACCCTTACACGTGTCCTATTTCGAAACACTGTTGTATACCAAGTGCCAAGAGCAACGGGTATACACCTTACTCATTCATTATACACTTTTCAGTTTCGGTTTCAGATTTTTTGGCACCGATACAAATATTCATTGAACAAAGCACAACCACTAAATTTCCAATACATAAGGCTTAGTAACTCTGAAGTGTTTTGCTCGGCTTATGTGTCCTCAAAATTGATCTGCTCCATATGAATTTACACACACTCTACCTGATAAGATATGTTGCCTAACGATATCAATATCTGGACTCTTCGTTCTCAACAATTAAGATATGCACAAATTACGAAAAGGGTTTTCCTGCAAATAATTTTAACATTCAAAATGAAAATTAAACAACGCCTCTGTTCTTGTATGTGACAGGTGAAGATAACGAATGTTCAGTGATCAATCTCATTACTCCTATAAACAATACAAAATAGATAGTTCGGACAAACCCGGATCCTATGTCACACCAGGGTAGGATCAGGTGCCTAGGAGGAGTAAGCATCCCGTCGACCGGTCACACCCGCCGTGAGCCCTATATACTATTGTACTTATTTCAATGATGACGTCTCATTATTTCACGGATAGTATCACAGCAAAATGTTTTATGACCAGTCTTAACGTACCCGCGTTGAAACTTTTATCAAAACATAATGAAAACGCTATTATGACCACTGTTTTATCATGTGGGACAAAAGTGAAGTTCAACTGATACATTTTTTTCATATTCTTAGCACTATGAGCCCTACATTAATATTTACAATTGGATGGGATAGAAATAAGTCAGTATTCCTTACATTATGGTAATGATACAAGAATGTAACATTATAATCGATGTTTGTATTAAAAAAAATAACAAAAACCAAACAATACCTAATAATTGATTTGTGCCTCCTTAAACATACAAATATTCAATTTAAGAAACTTTCCCAAATGATTCACCTGTTTCATACTAATTATTTGAAAAAGGAAAAGAAACCTTAAAAATTCATGATATTAACTGTTAAGTATCATCCTATATCTATTCGTTAGTTCACGATCACGTCTGTTTTAAATACTTCTTTAAAGATGATGATTGGATATATTTTTGTTTATCGGAATCCAGAACTTGGGGAACTTTGTGGATTTTCCTCTTTTTCCAAAGGTGGTTTTTACTGTTAGGTTCTACCTCGCGTCTCAATCACCCCTCGTATATACAGGAGTTTAAACTATGTGACAGTACCTTTAATAAAAGTTGCCCAAATTCTTGCCCATCAGGATCTCGCAAGAATTTAATGCACGAGGTAAAAACGGATGCAAGACGTAATATATGTAATTCATTTCACAATTTTGTGTAGAACACAACACTGTGTGCTGTTTTATACCCACACTTTTCCCCGATATAAAATCGTTATTTTAGAACATATCATTATCATTGTTTGTTATTTCCAATCCCAACTCTTTAAGCACTGTCTCTTATACTGTTTTCCTCAATCGATCTGTTAATTAATTGTCGTTTATGGAATTATTACGTAAGCAATATGGTTGAAAATCACATCTGGAAACCTGACCGTGTATAACGGTAGTATAACTGGGTAGTTTTACAACGATTTCTGATGACATGATGTCAAACAAAACTGCGAAGCCAGTCTATAACAGTCAAACATTGCTTGAAACAATATCATATCATTCTAATGCCCTGTTTCAATACTTTTTAGATTGCTAAATGAATAAAAGCAGAATTAATTGTTTCACAATAAGCTGTATGCAATATAAACATTGTAGCACCAGTTAGTTTTGCCACTCAGCATCTCTGTAATTTCCTTCCTCCAGAGTTTGACCACTGCTAGGTAAAGTGACAAATACCCTGCTTCACGTACCACACCTAGCGAATGGCAATATCTATATCTTATCTAAAATGCCCGATCAATGAGCTCAAGCTAAATATATCTCAGCATGTTTCTTCTCGTATGGTGTTGGTTGCCACGGTGATTTGAGGCCACCAATTGGTTGCCTCATTACAAACAAATTCACAAAACACAAGATGTCATGACCCGTTCATAGGCTCTCTGTGCAATGGGTAAGCGCAAATACACAAGCGTCACAACAAATTTGTAGAAAGGTGAAGCGCAGATGGTTGGACATCAAACACAACATGTCAAACGTCCGTGCAACAAGTAAGCGGGATTGCATAACAAAGTTTTAACGCACGATAATAGCAATGTACAATGTGTATACTAGTTACATACAATGTATGGCAAAAATCCATGGTTGATATTGTGAAACAGTTCAAAGGTCACTGCAAAATTATTCCAGAATAGTTGTACTCTTCCATTGGACTTGGGATGCGACGAAATCGCCACCTGCAAGGGCCATACACATGGCACTGCAACCGCCACCAATGGAGTGTCCAATGTTCGTGATCGCGATAGGACTTCAACGCCAATGGTCACCGCAAACCATTGGCAGTGTTATCATGGGATTGAGATAGGAAGTCAATGATATTACACTCAATAAAATGTTAAACTGCACCTCGGAAACTGTTCAAAAGTAAATCGTTACCTCACTGGGACAAATATACCCCATTAGAATCAAACATGTGTGGGTGTTTTATGTCGTGACAAGAATTTGATTGCTTCCCTATCCATTTTGCTTCTTCTCTCTTTCATTGTATTTACATTACCAGAGAAATGACAACAGAATCTAGGCAACGATTGCTTCCCTATCCATTTTGCTTCTTCTCTCTTTCATTGTATATATATTACCAGAGAAATGCCAACAGAATCTAGGCAACGATGAAAACCAAACTAATGAAATGACAGGGAACATGGCATAAACCTCCGACAGTGCGGTAATAAGAATCGACAGCAAACAATGTACATGTACTTGCCCCGGCAACATTGTTTGCCCACAGTGAACAATACAAAATTGTAGAGGATCCTCTAATCGTAAAAATGCGGAATGTTTGGGACAGGGTCTTGTAATTTCATACCGCTATATCTCTGCCACCAAAAGGAAACATTTTGTAGACTAAGATCACCCTACCCTGAGTTTTGAAACTGCACACATGGTTGCTCTTTGACGATGAAGGATCCAACGATCCAAACTCGGGATGTACCTACAATGCTTGATTTCTACTAGCTAGGTAGATATATTAAAATTTCACAAGCACACACACGGAAAAAACATCAGGTAGATTTAACGAATATAGGTATGAAATACGTGCGAACGCCCTCGCCCCGATGCTTGAATTACATCACTATGAAGCCGTGCGTAGGAAGAGAAGATGCTGTCTCTATTCTAAACGGGTGGGAGTTGTAATTGGTACCGTCAATTTCCAAGATATCAAGGCATCGTGTTAATGTTGCAATAAATTAATAGCGAATCAGAAGCTGTCTCCCAAAATGAGTAAACAAAGGGTCTGTTTGATAAGGGTGTATTTCCATGTAATTCTGCATAGCTGCAAAGGGACACGATGTCAAATTGATCTCTTTTAGAATGTTTGATTGTGAGTTTGATTTTTGCCTGATGTAACAAAATGCCATGGAACTGTAATATGCTCTGAGCAGTATTGCCCTTGGAGCATGTAAATTCACCTGTGCGCAAGAGAGCATGGAATGCTAGTGTGAGGTCCGCTGTAAATAACTTGGTTTCATACATGGTATGTCATGCTGTTTGTAATGTTGGAATAATCCTCTTTAAGGGGTTTAAAGTTATGGACAGCTGTTTATCTTTATGGTTGAGTGTTCGTTGCATACCCTTTAGCAGCTTTCTAATGAGAAAGTAATCAGTAGGATCCACATTATGAAATATCGTAGCGTACAAACGTATGGCTGCAACATATGATTGAGCAGTTGAGTATTTGTAGCTGGTAAGGGATAGATAAGCAATCGTCTAATATATGTATCTGGTGCCAAACAATAGGTACCAATTCTAGAAATGTTATATCCAGCAAAAATGGGCTGTTCAACCATAAAGATGACCAAGATATATGAACCCACTGCCAGTGGAAGTAACCCCTACAACCAAGGTTGGTCGATCCTGCCCTATTTGTAAAACGTTGCAAGGTGTCTGGTGTAGTCCATTCGCTATCTGGAAAGTACACGATGTCATTAAAATCGGCTAAAGATTCAAGTCAAGAACACATGTCTTGACGCAAGGATTTCGTAATCCTGATACTGTGATAGTGTTTATATGACATGGCATCATAGAATTTTGTATTGAATGTACGACTTCCTGGTATTGCCCTGCTAAAAAGATTAGCATACCAACTAAGGTATCCAGCTCCTAGAGGCGCTGTATTAATAGTTTCAGCGCTATCACTTTGTTAACAGGTATCTTAACTTGCATGTTTATGGTGTCTATATCAAGGCCAAGGAATGTAAGGTTTGTGGTAAGCACGTTGGTTTTATCCTGGTTCAGTGGTACCCCTACTTCTGAGCAAATATCTTGGAAAGTATGCATGGGTGTAAGACAATAGTCTGAATTGCTTTGACCAGCAAGTATGAAATCGTCCAAGTAAGGATGAAGGGTATGAAGGTTTGACTGCCGAATGTGGAAAAAACTTTGAAGTGACTGATTCACGATCCCCCCCCTCCCCCCCCCCCCCCCCAAATAATTGTTTTCTAATGTGTTTAAAAGATTTCACATAAAAATTAAGGTTATGCATTATCGCAGAAGCTCATTTTTGAGAGTTTATTATTTGTTTTGTAAACAATGAATGCAGTATGTTATTGCTTACGGAATTTTCAAAAGAAATGGATATCGATCTAAGTTTATTATATCTTTCACATTTCAGCATTTTTTGAATAGAATGTGCCATCTAAAAGTTAAAATTCGTGACTATCCAAATTTTAGATACTTTACATTACAAAATTAATATTTTACTGGTATGTTTATATACGTAAAAAGACTCGAGTCTTTGTTTACATGACACATATTTGAGGCTACAATACTTCTTTGTTCTTGCATTCATAAGGTCTAAATTTTGGCTGTCAACAATAAATGAGTTATATTTTAAAAGTTTAACATAATAATTGCAACAACAAAAAATTCAAACATCGTGAACCAGTCCGTTTGAATATTTGACGAATATTCTACAAGCAAAAGGTAGACATTTCTATTAAATATTCCATACAATTGCATCGAAAGATCCACTCTCCTTATAAGAATATCTTAAACACTGAATAATACAGCGACTGTGTGTGATTGCATCAGTGTGTATAAGTAGCGCTTTAGGAACATAACAAAATTTCCTTTTTTAAGGGAAGTCGTTTTGGCCGAGCGGACTTACGCACTGGTTTGACAGTCTTGCCAGGCGGTGGGTGTCGTAGGTCGCTGGTTCGACCCCGAGTTGGGGTGAACATTTTCAGTACCTAATTGTGATTATTTAGTGCTTTATATATTAATTGATTGATTATCACATGTATCATTTAGATCCTAGCGGTTAATGTAATGTTGGGTGTTATAATTGTTTGTTTCTGCTTTCTATTAAATATTTTATACAATTGCATCGAAAGATCCACTCTCCTTATAAAATATCTTAAACACTGAATAACACATCGACTATGTAAGGTTGCATCAGTGTGTATAAGTAGCGCTTTAGGAACATAACAAAACTTCCTTTTTTAAGGGAAGTCGTTGTGGCCGAGCGGACTTACGCACTGGTTTGACAGTCTTGCTAGGCGGTGGGTGCCGTAGGTCGCTGGTTCCACCCCGGGCTGGGGTGAAAATTTTCAGTACCTAGTTGTGATTATTTAGTATATATATATATATATATATATATATATAGTCAGGTCGGTAGTGATGTTTTACGACATCTACTCGATGTTAAATTTAAATAGTTTATTTGAATTGACTATAATAAAGTGTTTATTAAGTTAATATATGTATGTATATATATATATATATATATATATATATATATATATATATATATACATACATATATTAACTTAATAAACACTTTATTATAGTCAATTCAAATAAACTATTTAAATTTAACATCGAGTAGATGTCGTAAAACATCACTACCGACCTGACTTATTTATTAGAGCTAAAAATAGAGATTATTCCACCACAAGGTTCAAGATTGGTAGTTTCTTGTTTATTATTTAACACAACCAGTCGGACTAGTAAATCGACATTCTACCCGACCGGACCTATCATTTAGTAGACTCGGTCGGTCGGACGTGCCTTAGTGTCAAACCCTGATATATATATATATATATATATATATATATATATATATATATATATATCCAAATTGTGTTTTTAAAAAATCACAGTGTCCGGTATAAAATATTAAAAGAAATAGAATAAACAGTACACAAAGTTAAAATTTTAACGCAAGCGCTTTCATTTTATAATCCCCAAGCGTTACATTTTAAAATAGTTTTGATTTTCTTAATCAACAAAATTCATTTTTCTTCAGGGGATGCTTACTCCTTCTGGACACCCGATCCCACTTCTGATGTGGTCAGGGGTCCGTGTGTGCCCGAACTGTCCATTTTATATTGCTTATAGGAGTAATGCGATTGATCACTGTTCGTTATCTTTACCTTGCATACAAGAACAGAGGCGTTGTTTAATTTTCATTTTGAATGCTAAAATGCTTTACAGGAAAATCCTTTTCGTAATTTGTGTATATTTAAATTGTCTTCATTCAATTGAGGACGACGAGTCCAGATATTGATTTTGTTAGGCAACATATCTTATCAGGTAGAGTGTGTGAAATATATATGGAGCCGATAAATTTTGGGGACACATAAGCCGAGCAAAACAGTTCTGTTAACATATTCTCTCAATATTGATGCAAAGGGCAATATTACTAGTCAGCCCAAACACGCCAACAAAATGGGGTCAGTTGACAGATGGACAAATGCATCTCTGATCTATTGTAGCATCTAAATCGCAGAACATACATATCTGACACAACACCTGTTAACATACATATATGACATCCGTTCGGAGGCTCAAAACTCTGATGGTGAGCCACTTGCGATGTACAGTTTTGTCTGACAATGGCGCACAGCCCTTCCGAAGATTCGGGAACGGTAGATAGTGAGATCTGGTTACTATACCTGACCCCCACATTTTATAAGCCTGCCATCAATTTCTCTCCACATAAATTCTTAGATTACAATTTCAAGGGCGTATGTCACAATTCGCAATGCGTGTATGCTCATCGCTGCCTGACCGTAACCGTAAGCGCCAATCCATGTCGTGTATAAACTCCAACACACCCCGAGCCAACCCAACTCTAATTCAAAACACTCATTTCGGGGACCTACCGTGAACATCAATGTGGATCTTACTGATTACTTTCTCATTAGAAAGCTGCTAAAGGGTATGGAACGAACTCTCAATCATAAAGATAAACAACTGTCCATAATTTTAAACCCCTTAAAGAGGATTATTCCAACATTACAAACAGCATGACATACCATGTATGAAACAAAGTTATTTACAGCGGACCTCACACTAGCATTTCATGCTCTCTTGCGCACAGGCGAATTTACATGGTCCAAGGGCAATACTGCTCAAAGCATATTACAGTTCCATGGCATTTTGTTACATCAGGCAAAAATCAAACTCACAATCAAACATTCTAAAAGAGATCAATTTGGCATCGTGTCCCTTTGCAGCTATGCAGAATTACATGGAAATACACCCTTATCAAACAGACCCTTTGTTTACTCATTTTGGGAGACAGCTTCTGATTTGCTATCAATTTATTGCAACATTAACACGATGCCTTGATATCTTGGAAATCGACGGTACCAATTACAACCCACACCCGTTTAGAATAGAGACAGCATCTTCTCTTCCTACGCACGGCTTCATAGTGATGTAATTCAAGCATCAGGGCGAGGGCGTTCACACGTATTTCATACCTATATTCGTTAAATCTACCTGATGTTTTTTTCCGTGTGTGTACTTGTGAAATTGCAATATATCTACCTAGCTAGTACAAATCAAGCATTTTAGGTACATCCCGAGTTTGGATCGTTGGATCCTCCATCGTCAAAGGAGCAACCATGTGCGCAGTTTCAAAACTCAGGATAGGGTGATCTTAGTCTACAAAATGTTTCCTTTTGGTGGCAGAGATATAGCGGTATGAAATTACAAGACCCTGTCCCAAACATTCCGCATTTTTACGATTAGAGGATCCTCTACAATTTTGTATTGTTCACTGTGGGCAAACACTGTTGCCGGGGCAAATATGTTGTTTTCTGTCGATTCTTATTACCGCACTGTCGGAGGTTTATGCCATGTTCCCTGTCATTTCATTAGTTTGGTCTTCATTGTTGCCTAGATTCTGTTGGCATTTCTCTGGTAATTTATATACAATGAAAGAGAGAAGAAGCAAAATGGATAGGGAAGCAATCGTTGCCTAGATCCTGTTGTCATTTCTCTGGTAATGTAAATACAATGAAAGAGAGAAGAAGCAAAATGCATAGGGAAGCAATCAAATTCTTATCACGACATAAAACACCCACACATGTTTGATTCTAATGGGGTATATTTGTCCTAGTCAGGCAACGATTTACTTTTGAACAGTTTCCGAGGTGCAATTTAACATTTTATTGAGTGTAATATCATTGACTTCCTATCTCAATCCCATGATAACACTGCCAATGGTTTGCGGTGACCATTGGCGTTGAAGTCCTATCGCGGTCACGAACATTGGACACTCCATTGGTGGCGGTTGCAGTGCCATGTGTATGGCCCTAGCAGGTGGCGATTTCATCGCATCCCAACTCCAATGTAAGAGTACAACTATTCTGGAATAAGTTTGCAGTGACCTTTGAACTGTTTCACAATATTGTACGACCATGTCAACCATGGATTTGTGCCATACATTGTATGTAACTAGTATACACCTTGTACATTGCTATTATCATGCGTTAAAACCTTGTTATGCATTCCCGCATACTCGTTGAACGGACGTTTGACACGTTTGACATGTTGAGTTTGATGTCCAACCATCTGCGCTTCACCTTTCTACAAATTTGATGTGTTGTGACGCTTGTGTATATGCGCTTACCCATTGCTTACCCATTGCACAGAGAGCCTATCAACGGGTGTTTTGTGAATTTGTTTGTAATGAGGCAACCCATTGGTGGCCTCAAATCACCGCGGCAACTAACGCCACGCGAGAAGAAACATGCTGAGATATATTTAGCTTGTGCTTATTGATCGGGCATCTTAGATAAGATATAGATATTGCCATTGGCTAGGTGTCGGTGGTACGTGAAGCAGGGTATTTGTCAGTTTACCTAGCAGTGATCAAACTCTGGAGGGAGGAAATTACAGAGATCCTGAATGGTAAAACTAACTTGTGCTACAATGTCTATATTGCATACAGCTTATTGTGAAACAATTAATTCTGCTTTTAATCATTTAGCAATCTAAAAAGTATTGAAACAGGACACTAGAATGATATGATATTGTTTCAAGGAATGTTTTACTGTTATAGACTGGCTTCGCATTTTTGTTTGACACAATGTCATCAGAAATCGTTGTAAAACTATCCAGTTATACTACCGTTACACATGGTCAGGTTTCCAGATGTGTTTTTCAACCATATTGCTTACGTAATAATTCTATATACGACAATTAATTAACAGATCGATTGAGGACAACAGTATAAGAGACAATGCTTAAAGAGTTGGGATTGGAAATAACAAACAATGATAATGATATGTTCTAAAATAACGATTTTATATCGGGGAAAAGTGTCTGTATAAAACAGCACACAGTGTTGTGTTCTATACAAAATTGTGAAATGAATTACATATATTACGTCTTGCATCCGTTTTTACCTCGTGCATTAAAATCTTGCGGGATCCTGATGGACAAGAATTTGGACAACTGTTATTAAAGGTACTTTTACATAGTTTAAACTCCTGTATATACGAGGGATGATTGAGCCGCGAGGTAGAACCTAACAGTAAAAACCGCCTTTGGAAAAGAGGAAAATCCACAAAGTTCCCCAAGTTCTGGATTCCGATAAATGAAAATATCTCTAATCATCGTCTTTAAAGAAGTATTTAAAACAGACGTGATCATGAACTAACGAATAGATATAGGATGATACTTAACAGTTAATATCATGAATTTTTAAGGTTTCTTTTCCTTTTTCAAATGATTAGTATGAAACAGGTGAATCATTCGGGAAAGTCTTTTAAATTGAATGTTTGGTATGTTTAAGGAGGCACAAATCAATTATTAGGTATTGTTTGGTATCTGTTATTTTTTTATACAAACATCGATTGTAATGTTACATTCTTGTATCATTACCATAATGTAAGGAATACTGGCCTATTTCTATCTAATCCAATTGTAAATATTAATGTAGGGCTCAGAATGTTAAGAATATCAAAAAAATGTATCCGTTGAACTTCACCTTTGTCCCACATGATAAAACAGTGGTCATAATAGCATTTTCATTATGTTTTAATAGAAGTTTCAACGCGGGTACGTTAAGACTGGTTATAAAACATTTTGCTGTGATACTATCCGTGAAATAATGAGACGTCATCATTGAAATAAGTACAATAGTATATAGGGCTCACGGCGGGTGTGACCGGTCGACGGGATGCTTACTCCTCCTAGGCACATGATCCCACCTCTGGTGTGACATGGGGTCCGTGTTTGCCCGAACTATCTATTTTGTATTGCTTATAGGAGTAATGAGATTGATCACTGAACATTCGGTATCTTCACCTGTCACATACAAGAACAGAGGCGTTGTTTAATTTTCATTTTGAACGCTAAAATGATTTGCAGGAAAACCCTTTTCGTAATCTGTGCATATCTTAATTGTTGAGAACGAAGAGTCCAGATATTGGTATCGTTAGGCAACATATCTTATCAGGTAGAGTGTGTGGAAATTGATATGGAGCAGATCAATTTTGGGGACACATAAGCCGAGCAAAACACTTCAGAGTTACTAAGCCTTATGCATTGGAAATTTAGTGGTTGTGCTTTGTTCGATGAATATTTGTATCGGTGCCAAAAAATCTGAAACCGAAACTGAAAATTGTATAATGAATGAGTAAGGTGTATACCCGTTGCTGTTGGCACTTGGTATACAACAGTGTTTCGAAATAGGACACGTGGAAGGGTAGATAGCAATTTTACATATCAAGCAATGCTTACATACTAGCGGGGAAAAAAACCCACAAGTTTATTTTCGATAGTTATTATTTTACATGACTCATTGATAAGTTCAATGTTTGAGTTTTTCGATTATCTCATCAGCAATGCATACACTTTGATGGTTTTGTAGTCTTATCCAAGACGGCTTTTGCGTAAATAGCGTTAAAACAAGGGTATCGTACGCCGTTTCCTGATCCAAAAACCAGTAGTGTGTGTGCCCACCATTGGCTTCAGTCGCTGCTCAAAGTTAGTTCTCCTTCACATTGACCATAGCGAGGTGTTGATTTTCCTTTGAGGTATATTATTCCACTCCTGAATAAGGGCCTATGTGAGTTGAGCGACGCTATATGGGCCATTGGCGAGCTTCCTAACCCTACTGTCCAGATCGCCCCACATATTCTCAATTGGGGAGAAATCTGGACTGTATGTTGGCTAATCAAGAACTAGGACGATGTTTTGAGCCAGAAAGTCATAAAAAACTCTAAACAACATTGACTCTGGATTTGTTCTGCTGCAACATAAGGTAACGATGATGGATAAGAGAAAATACATGTGATCTCAATACCTAATCTCTGTATGTTACTGTCATAAGATTTCCATGGATAATCATGAGAGGTGTTTTCTCGCCTTCAGTATCCTACCCATACCATCACAGACCCTTTCCCAAATATGTCGCTTTCCGATAAGCAAGCGTCAAATATCACTTACCACGACGTCGATAGACACGCCGTCGTCCATCTGACCTGTAAATTGTAAAGCAAAACTCGTCAGTAAATAGCACGCGTATCCAATGGGCAACACAAAGCCAATGATGTGCATGCGCAAGCAGCCACTGCATTCGATATTGGTGTCGCCTCTGCGGACCAACCGACATGTTGTGCCGTGACCTTACATGGAACTTCTGCAACCGATTCCTAACCTTTCTTGGAGACACTGGCTAACAACATGGCGTGGTGTCTCCGTTTCCGTCTGAAATCGGTTACAGGGGTGCAAGAGATGTGTGCATCTATCTTGACGTCGTGACGTAACGCCTGGGCATCCACTCCTGGGACGGTCATCCAATATCCATGTATCTCTGCAACTCCAAACTAATTGGGGTAATGTTGTCTCATGTACACCATACTGCTGTACTACATGATGTTGTGAATGTCCCTGCATTATCAAATCAATGACCGTACCCCTGTTAACTTCATTCAATCGCGACATTTCTCTCTCAAATTACTTCAAAAAGAAATGTTTAGCTGATCTATATTGTTGCAGTATTCGAGATGAACTGATTAACCAGCACATATGATGCAGGCATACCCTGGACGCAGGCGTTCTTGAAAAGTATATTAATAGCATTCAGCGTCGAGTAGGTTTACGGTAATTCAATTAAATTTCGTCCGCGTGTCTCGAAATTATATTGCAAAAACTGAACCTGTGTTTCTTTTTTCTGCTAAAATATATTCAACCAACATTCACTAATAGTTAGTCCTTCGGTGTCGACGATGACAATGGTTTCATCTATGATAACTTTTGCGTTAAGTATTGTGGATTCGAAGATCACTGACAATGAGGGTTTGTGGTGATATGATGGATTATGTGCGTGATGAAATATAACTTGCACTGATGACTTTGATTTAAGTGAAGAAGGGTCGAACGCCAACAACCTCACTCTTCTCTCTTAATTCACTTTGACCTAGTGACAAGACGTAGTCGAGACGGCTAGAGATGAATCCAGATGTAGCAGTTACCGGAACCATGCCATATTTACACAACAAACAGCCTACGGAACGTTTTTCCGAATTGCCTGACCACAGCCGAATTCCACCATTTAGGAAATGGATGAAGACCGCAGATGTCTGTCCACCTTAATTGGAAGGTGCAGTCAACAGGCACCAACGCTCCTACTTCTATCCAGAGCCCCCTACAAACCTAACACTAGTGGTGATATCGTACACATTATTCATTAAAAAGTATCCATCTAGTGTGAACATTATGTCATTCGTTGGCTAATGTAATTCTTTAGGATACAATATTACTCAATTTCAAAGTAAATGCTAAAACACGAGAGCAATGTGTTTGTGATGACTTTACAAAAGCTCTTCAACTTTGTTTTGAATTCAGAACAATTTCCTCCTAAATGAAATGAAAGCATTTAGGAACTTTTACACAAATCTGGTAACTTGTAATTATATTAATGACATCAAACCTTGGTTACGTTTTCACTAGGATAATTCAGGGTAGGTTATTTGACTTTATTAATGATGTATTGGTTAGCACAAATCAAATTGGTTTTACAACAAAACCACCATTTTATCACCCAGTACAACAGTATATCATTCTTGTTACCAACGTGGTTTATTGATACTTGTCGTTTTTCGTGGTGTGTGTTATTTGTTTATGTAATATATGTCTCTTGATAAAGACGCGGGTTGCGTCAAAATTTTGAGTTTTAAATAACCAACAGTGTCGTGGCCTTTTCGGTGCTTTTATAAATTTCTTTACTGGCCTTGTATCATCTCAGATCCGACACTTACAGAAAGTGGGGTGTTGTTGTGTTTTCGTGCTTATATATATATATATATATATATATATATATATATATATATATATATATATATATCCAAATTGTGTTTTTAAAAAAAATCACAGTGTCCGGTATAAAATATTAAAAGAAATAGAATAAACAGTACACAAAGTTAAAAATTTATAGGAAATTTTTAACTTTGTGTACTGTTTATTCTATTTCTTTTAATATATATATATATATATCGCCCCCTGTCGACTGTTCACACCCGCCGTAGTTCTGTATCTTGATCAGGTAAGTGGAGAAATCCGCAGTTAAAATCTGAACGCAAAGAACGGAATAACAATTGATTTGAAACACGTCAGACTGCAAATCGCCCAATGACAGGTTGTGTTTGCTGACTTTGTCATTATAACGACCATATAATTTGTGAAATGCTCACTTCGAATGAATTTGAAAACCCTTGTAACATCAACTTGTTTGTCAGTGCCTGTCATGATTCAAAAACTGAAAGGGATTTGTATAATTATCGCATAATTCAATACCACTATCGTAACATGCATTTATTTTTTTAGGAAAATCTCACCTGCCCGATTTTTACATTAATTATGAAACAATTAAGTACACATTGTGATGGAAATATTCGATTTAAGGAGAACAGACGTAATGTTTCTACAATTTTATTCCAATTTTGATAAAAGGTAAAGTATGCATTAATGAGTTACCATTAATGAAAAAAAAAACCATATATGTAATCAGCAAATTTGATTTTCTATAGGGATGTTTCAAAACTAGGGTATGAAAATTTGCAATTATAAAGGAAATAACGGGAAATTTCCCCATTACATTATAAAACATAACAATTGACGTTTAATCCAAATCAAGGTATGACTTTAAGAAGACAGAAATCTCAGTAATTATGTGGAAAAATTATGGATCATTGGGAAGGACTTTTTCAGGGGAACATGTCAAAACGTTAAGTCGTTGTATAATATTTCAGGGTTGGTGTCAAAAGGTGTAATATATGATCTGCCACAAATTCAATAACCCCAATGTAGAGCTACTAGTGTAGCTTGAGATTACGGATTTGTGATGTAATTTGCACCATTTTTTTGGTTTGGAAATATTTTCACAATCTTTAACCTTTCTAAATAAATTAATCTGAATAAAAGCGTGGATATCGCGTATTGATCAGATGCCAGTTACATCTACTTATCGGACAGTTTCAAGATATGATATGAAATGTACTTTGTCATTCATCATTTATAAAATCTCTCTGATGAAAACTCTGAAAAACGAAATGAAATTTTGTTCCTTAAAGACCAATCAAAATACCGTACGGTTTTGCCACTGATCATTGAATATGAACAGGGTTTATTTATGATCATAGTTATTTATCTGGAGTTTACCTGACCAAGAGATCACAGATTTAGTTTTGATATACACAGAAAGTGCCTCGAGGGGTTGTCTGCAAAGTTTATGTGGTCATAGTGTTTGTACAATACTTGACGCCTAACAGTAGCTGACACAGAGTCTACAAACACCCTCTTTCTTACTTTCATTCATTGGTTTAATACGTAATTTCTTTTTGTAACTAAATAGGAATTATTTCAATAAGTTTTATATTTTAGAATTTAATGTGCAAAGTATTGCTTAATACACGTGTATTTTTCCTACAAACATTTTTCTACAAAAAAACTCCTGGGGTTTGGTGAACGTAATTTATAATACATGAATATAGACGAAAGAAAAATATATAATGATATTGACATTGCACTAGAGACTTCAGTACCGGCCAAGCACGGCTAATCGTAAAACTTTTTTTTTTCAAACCGTAAAATGATTTTACAACTTCTCTGTTTCATGCAACTGTATAAGTACGGCACTAGGAGTGTTTCAAGAGTTTGAAAGAACTACAAGTACATGCATATTGCATGCTCTCTTCCTTTTTACCCACCCCTTGTTTACTGTTCGTTATCTTCACCTTTCATCCATCAAATCACTTCACCTGAATACAGTAATACATATATATATATACACGTGTATGTAACGCCTGAGGATTATAAAATGAAAGCGCTTGCGTTAAATTTTTAACTTTGTGTACTGTTTATTCTATTTCTTTTAATATTTTATACCGGACACTGTGATTTTTTTAAAACCACAATTTGGATATATATATATATATATATATATACATATATATATATATATATATATATATATATATATATATATATAAGAAACCATACTTGATTTACAATATTTATCCTCAAGATCAATGTCATTTAGTTGTTGTTTATTGATACGGGTTTTAGTAGTATTTTTGTGTAGTTTTTTTTAATGTTCGAAAGTTTTTCGAAAGTTTTTAGAATATGATTTTACTTTCTTCCGCGGCTGCTTGTGAATAAACATTGTCGTTTTGCTGAGAATCACTATTCTGGTGAATATCGTAAATCTTTCATTGTTTATAGAGTAAGAGGGGCTTACAGCAATTTATATTTATAAAAATATGCATGATATAAACAAACTTTTAATAGCAAAAGGGGCAGTTTTTTTTATTTCATTGTACATACCTAGAGCAATTTGATTTATGGCATTAGCGCGGCTTTTTGCGCAGACGCGCGAAATTTTGAATTGTGTCCGTCGTCCCGACATGAAGTAAGGAATGAAAGAGAAACTGGTTTCATTTGTCCTAACAATGGGATATATTTGTGGAGAATAACGCCTTTCTTATTTTGATTGCTACATGTATCTGAAGACGTTTATCAACGGTGCCATATTGTTTCAATATATTCTACACATTGAAGCGTTTAATTACATCATGAGGCAATTTTTTAAAGTTTGTACAAATGGTATACAGGTCTCAATAAATATTTTCATATTAGTCAATTAACGGGATATAAGTAGTTTTCAATTGTTGACAATCTTAAATTTGAAAATAGGTAAACGCTATGCTGAGGAATAGTACGGTTAAGGGCGAAAGATATTTTATGATATACGAATTTTATACACGGTATAAATGTTGTAAAAGATAAACATGAAATGAGTGTAGCCCCCAGCATCGATGTATTTTGTTGGAAAATACAATCAAGACCGAAAAGGGTATTCCGACGACAATATTAAAATTTTATTCTTCTACGGTGATGTTTCTAACTTGCACAAAATACAGGTTTTTTTTTCCAAAGATCAAGACAGCAATTGCTCTTTGACATGAATGTACCCCTTGAGTATTGCGAGGAACAAGTGTGGGAAAGGTAGACATAGGAAGGATTCGACTTTTAATTGTACCTCATCTTTCAGATTTATCATTTATTGGTTTTATTGACATTTACAGTTGTATATCCAATCGAAAATAAGGTTTACTTTTTAAATTCCTTGACCTCGTTTGTCGAATCAACTGATATACAGATATCCTGAGCTAATCCGTTATGAATAGAAAAGGCTGGAAGCTAGTTCTAAATAATAATAAAAAAAGTTAAATGCATAGATTACAAATGTCATTAGCCATCTGTATTTTCTCAATTACGAAACTAAGGTATCCGAATATTGCGTATGTTGTGTGACAAAACACGCAATCTGAACTTTAAATATTATAAAGAATATTCTTCCATGCATCTATTAAAATGATAAAGTAATATTTTTAAAATCATTTTTGACTCACCTTTTTTGCAGCAATTACAATATGGCAGACGAATCATTGGAATCATTTTTAAGGAAATTAGGATTAGAGGATACAATAGATATGCTTAAAGAAGAAGACATTGATCTAGAATTACTGAAAACCATGACGATTGAAGATTTGAAAGAAACCGGTCTGTCTCTCGGAAAGCGACAAAAAATATTATACGCAGTAAAAACCAAAGGTAAGTCTGTCTCTCTTTTTACTCCATTGTCTGTGTGCTTGTCCCTCTCTCTTTCTCTCATTACTTGTTCATGTAGTGAATTCCTGAATCTCTAATCGTATAATCTAAACCTTTCCTCATGTTAAACTATGCACTCTTTGTAATCAAATGTTTGATAATGTATAAGTCAATTTGTAGTGCATACTTGATAATTAGTGTTCATTCATCCGACTTGAAGAATTATTTAGCATGTGCATGCATATGCAACGAGTTAATAGGCTCAAATGAAAATAGTACATTGCTGTGAAGAACGCCTTCTTAACTTATGATTAGTAATCCAAACCATTACTTTGTTAAACACCGCTTTGATTCTACGCATAAGTACTCTGAAGTTGATAGTAAAAGATGCGGGAGTTCCTTGTTGACAGTATCTTAGCATATGTAGTCTTTGGTATGCTGGTCTTCCAACAGTTTGTTTTGAATTCTCCTTTTTATGGGGACGAATTGTGCTCCATTATTAGCCAACCTATTTTTACATTCTTACGATGCAGAATTTATTCACAAATTTCCACATGAGAAGAAAACATGTCTTGCTGTAACATTCAACTCAACATTTACATATATCTACTACGTTTTATCTATTACCAATACTCATTTCAATTCATATGTCCTGTGGGGATTCGGGTTAGAATAGGTCCCCAGTTTCCCCTTGCTTGTCGTAGGATACGACTAAATGGGGCGGTCCTTCGGATGAGACCGCAAAAACTGAGGTCCCGTTTCATAGCAGGTGTGGCACGATAAAGATCCTCCCTGCTCAAAGGTCAGAAGCGCTGAACATAGGCCGAAATTCTTCAGCTCTTCACCGACAATGGTGACGTCTCCATATGAGTGAAATATTCTCGAGAGGGACGTTAAACAATATTCAATCAATCAATCAATCCTACGATATATAATAGTGAACTCGATATAAAAGACACTACAGAGTCCCTTGCGTCTGTCTTATACTTTGAAAATTTATTGAACGTAGATGTTCTCGGCAAATTAACAACTCAACTTTATTGCAAAAGAGATGCCACCTTCCCCATCGTCAATTTCTTATATTTATGCATACTTTTACATTGTCACCTTCAGGTGGTATTTATGTATATCAACTGATTCAATAACAAAGATCATATTCTATGCATTATCAATTTTTTTAAATCGAGGTAGGGTATTGCCAAATAAGTTGATTTTACAAAATTTTAACAGTTCGTTTTAACTCATCATTTCGCAAATTATATGGACGTTATATTGCGATCTAATTTTCATATACAGTATTATCTAATATACAGTCGTGAGGTGAAAAGTCGTCTGACGTGTTTCCTACTGATTGCTGGACCGTTCCTTACGGACATCGTTCATATAAAAGACCAAGTATAAATGATGTCACGTTTGATTCACTTTTGCCTCATGTCAACAGACAATTGGGTCCACATCATATTCGTACAAAACTTTACTCTATTCCATTGAGGGTTTTACATACGTTATTTGAAGAAGCTATGGCTAGTCTATACTTGGATTTTTCAACACCTGAATATAGACTTAACTCTATGATTATGGATGTTGCTTACCACAGGCTCTATAAACCAGCACGGACCATGAATGATATGCCTTCCAAATCATGCCGTCAGTTCCTTAAGCTCAAATTTACAAACAAAGGAATAGATGCCGTCAACATAAGCAACATTCTTCGTCATAAAAGGGTTCAGTCGTGTATTCCAACTTATTTCAAGTTCAAGTCTACACCCTGTATTTCCTACAGCTATACTTCTACTATTGCATCCAAACTTTTTAATTATAAACAAACTTTGTAGTGCTTAGATATAGACCATCTTATACGTAATCCACCAACATGTTCTTCTTCTTCATTTTCTTTCAACTACAGTCCAGCTGGACATGTCATTACTGGTGATGTTGATATAGTTGAAAATGAGGACCTCAAATCACTTATTCTTAAAGGTCCTAAATACAGAGAACCTCGGTCTTTTAATTGGCGACAGAACTTCATCTCTATTATGAGTTCTGTCGAAGATTATGCCAGACGATGGGCTAAATATGAAAAAGAAGAACTTGATACATTGTCAGAATGGGTTAAAAGCATAAGAGGGATATTAAAATCCCGCATTAGACACATGAAAACAAAATTACATACCATCTATCCTTCTGTGTTTAGTAAACCAGAAGTGATAAAAGAATTAGATAGGTTACATGAGGAATATGTTTTGGTTCCAGCTGACAAAGCTAGTAACAACATTGTCTTTGTTTGTAAGGCTCATTATTACAACTGTATTTTAAACGAACTTGGCATTAATTCCACTTTTGGTAATCATACTTATACTCCAACTGCCCTTTCAAAAGACGAAATTCTTCAAAACCATGTTTCAGTTTTAGACACATTTAATATTCCAGTCAATGGGTCGAATGAATATGAGTTACCGTACCTATACTGGATTCCTAAACTACATAAAAACCCTTACAAACAAAGATACATTGCTGGATCCAGTAAGTGCTCTGCCAAGCCCCTATCTTTGCTCCTCACGAAAATGTTAACAGCTGTGAAGGAGAAACTTCAAACTTACTGTGCGACTACATATGCCAGAAGTGGTGTTAATCAAATGTGGATTCTAAAAAATTCTAAAGAACTTTTAGTAAACTTGAAATCACAGAATTTTCCCCAAATCAATAGCATTAAAACCTATGACTTTTCAACGCTATACACGACCATTCCTCACGATAAATTAAAGACTAGACTTTTTGACATCATAGACAGTTGCTTCTTCAACAAAAACGGAAAACGGAAATATTCATATCTAGTGATCAGGCATTGAAAAACTTACTTTGTTAAACACCACTCTGATTCCACGCACAAGTACTCTGAAGTTGAAATAAAAAATATGCCAGAGTTCCTCATTGACAATATCTTCGTGGTTTTTGGTGATCAGGTCTTCCAACAGTCTGTTGGAATTCCCATGGGCACGAATTGTGCTCCTTTGTTAGCTGACCTGTTTTAATATTCATATGAAGCAGAATTTATTCAAAAACTTCTACGTGAGAAGAAAAAATCTATCGCTGTGACCTTCAATTCGACTTTTAGATATATCGATGACGTTTTGTCTATTAACAATTCATATGTCGATTTGATATATTCCTGTGAGCTCGAAATAAAGGACACCACAGAGTCGTCCACTTCTGCTTCATACTTAGATATTTTATTGAAAGTAGACATTAACGGCAAACTAACAACTCAACTGTATGACAAACGGGATGATTTCAGCTTCTCCATCGTCAACTTCCCACATTTATGAAGCAATATTCCATTATCACCTGCATATGGTGTTTATATATCTCAACTGATTCGATATGCAAGAGCTTGTTCTGGGTATAGTCAGTTTTTAAATCGAGGTAAGCTACTGACAAACAAGTTGATGGTACAGGGATTTCAACAGTCTCGATTGAAGTCAGCATTTCGCAAATTCTACGGTCGTTATAACGATCTAGTTCGTCAATACAACCTCGCATTGGGTCAAATGCTGTCTGACGTGTTTCATACCGATTGTTAAGCCGTTCTTGGCACACTGATTTTGACTGCGGATAACTCCGTTTACCTGATCAGGATATGGGGCTCACGGCGGGTGTGACCGGTCAACAGGGGATGCTTACTCCTCCTAGGCACCTGATCCCACCTCTGGTGTGTCCAGGGGTCCGTGTTTGCCCAACTATCTATTTTGTATTGCTTGTAGGAGTTATGAGATTGATCACTGCTCGTTATCTTCACCTTGCATACTGATTTTCACTATGGATTACTTTGTTTACCTGATTAAGATATAAGGCTCGCGACGGGTATGACATGGGATGCTCATGCCTGCTAAACACATAATACCACCGCTGGTTTGTCCATAGACCCATGTTTGCCTTACTATTGGTTTTGAATTCTTTACAGGAAATAAGAGAGTATCGCTTTTAGTTATCTTCACAGTTCGGAAAGCAATTTCAATGAGTTTCAGATTTTTCTCCTCTTACGTTTACATGAAAAACACAAAACTGGTTTGAATCCAAGGTGTAGATAACGAACAGTCATATTTGTAAACTATTTTCTTTAAATCAACCTATTATATATCAAGCCAATCCATGTCTGTGTGAACTTTCTAATGGTTCAAAAATTAATATGTAAATACAATACTTCTTTTCATGTAGAGAACCACGTAAAGTAACGTGGAAGGGAGAAAAAGTGGTATAAAAATTTAAATATTTTCTAATAATGTTCTTTGTTTCTTACATATTTACATAAATACAAAAATAACTAAACTCTCCATGTTCACGTTTTAGCCTAATCAATCTCATCCATTAGCGACGTCGGATCTAAACGCAGTACATCGTACTTAAATGTCTGGCCACATGTGTGAACCATCACTGAAAACATAACACAGGAATATCAGAAAAGGAAAGTCAGAGCTATACCGATAAGCAATGTGATCGCTTCAGTAGCATTTTGAGCTCGTAAAGACTGGCTGACACTCAAACTAAATCCATTCGTTTCATCGCGGTATGTTATCGCTCGAATAATATTTACAGTCAGTTGTCCTGATCCCAAATATTTAAACAACACTTAAATTTGATAGATTTTATGTAATCTAAAGATCTGAAAAATGAAACCCGACTAAAAACATGTTATAGCTGTAGAATTATTGCTGACCATTGCATTTCATTTCAAACATGCAAAGGAGGATATTTTAAAGTGAGGATTGAAAATTTCGAGAGGCCACAATATCAATTTTACCAAAAATATTTGAAAGTAGTAAACAAAAAATAGCATTTCAAAAATAAGTTACTACGTCGCCATGCCGGAATGCAGATGTTCATTAACTAGACGAAATTAGAAATGTTTAAAGTATCCCACGTGATTGTAAAACTATATTGCAAAGTGTACTAATTGACAAAGTGGCTGAGGTGCATACAGTACTGGGCATAGCTAAGAGTTGAGACTATTGCAAAGTCAATGCCGGGATCTTTAAAGATTTTGAATTAGTACCCGAGTCGAACAGACAGAAGCGTATAGACAAAACAATTTAACAAATGTATGTTGAATATGCCAGAGAAAACGACGTATTTCATCGATGGTTGATATATAAGAGAATCGATAAATGACTAAATAATTTCCGCTAACTTACTGTAGGTGAAGAGTGTTAGGCGTTTGTACATCAAAAATTGAAACGAAGAATAGTATTTTTCTTTGTATAAAATTTCTTTACATTCTGGTTATTCATTGTGGAACAGTATACATATCAGTATGGCTTAACAGTTTACTCATAATTATTAGAACAATCAAAGCGAATTTAAGCATATGTGATCATGAGGATTGCTACACATTTAACATCATATAACATATGCAACTCAATCGACACCATTCTTTCTCTACACAATGATTTTGATATGTAACTTTTATGAGTATTTTACATGTGCTTATATATGTATGTGTTACGTGATTTAAGTTCCCACAAACGTTTTGTCAAATAATGTTTTCTTCCGTGTTTGCCCAACTATCTATTTTTGCATTGCTTATTGGAGTTAAGCGATTGACCGTTGTTCGTTATCTTCACCTTTCATATTTTACATGTACATTTTTTGTTTCAGGTTACAGCCCTGCCTTAGATAACCATGTTTTAAAATTACTGTGAGTTTATTAAACACTCATTGCAGATTGTGTCCAAGCAAAAGTCAAAGCGTTTGAAGAAATGAAAGACAGAGAAGCCCGACCTTCTTATCCACCGCCTGTTCCACCCAAACCAGACTTTATGGCCAAAAAACAAGGTTAATAATTAAAAGAACTTGTGTACTGAAAATAGCAATGTTTTTTTTATCACAGTAAGGGGAGTACCTCTCAATGTTAATATCGCTAATTCCAAGAAGGACAGATGTAAACATGTTTAAGTATTATGTGATTAACCAGCTTTAAGATTAACAAAAGAAGACTCCTTGTGTTTTTATCTACACTTGAATATTGCGCTGGCCCATTTTCATACCTATCCCTAACTCTTCTCTACAAGCTATCTTAAGATGATTTTGAATTCCCCAAGTAGCTGACCCCAGTTTTTCTAATTGTGGATAAAATACAAAATCACAAATGCAAACGTGAAATTTGCATATGGTATAAAATATAAAGGTAATACATCATTGGTCATTGCATTTTTCGGACAGTACAATAAGAAAATCTTAATGCGATAAAAAAAACTCTAAAAACTTTTTATTGTGTGACAAAAAATGAGGGAACTGTATACTGATCCACACACACACACACACACACACACACACACACACACACACACACATATATATATATAATATACTATTAAGCCCTTACTAGATGTTAAGCTTCATCTAGACCTACTCGTCTGATCATGTCCCTACAGTGGTACTATGACCATTTTTGAACACATTTTTTTCTTTTCAATTCTGTTTACAATAAGCCCCCCCCCCCTTTAATTACTTTGACCTTCATAACCGATTACTTACATGTAAAACCCATTTATCAGTTTCCGTGATTCTATGTTTTTTGCACGTCTACCTAGACATGATCGGTACGGGAATGGCTGATGTTGATTCATTTTCCTAGGTTGCTTATTCTTTGTTTTTGTTTGGAGTTGGTCCACTTTGTTTACTTATTCAAACTTGTTATTTACATTTTTTCTCTCTCAAATTTTGTTCATTTCTTATTTCATTTTTATAGTGTTCATTCATTTACATAGTTTATGTTCAGGGTTTTTTGTGTGTGTGTGTGTTGATATTTTTTTCTTATTATCTTTTATTAATTATTTATTCACAATGCATAGTTAAAATAGAATCTCTCTGGATACGAGTTAGCTTTGTTGATATTGGCCACATTATGTAATTCTTTTCGTTTGTCCTGAAGAAGGGACGGGTCGTCCCGAAAATTTGACAATCTGGTTGTTCGTGTCCTTGGTCATTTTAGTGCTTTGTATTATTTTTTGTATTTGACCTTGTATCCATGTGGATCCGACACTTAGCTATCGGGTGTTGCTTTTATACCGTTTTGACCAGCTGTATCATTTTGATCCACTCGCATACCTTGTTTAATTGCTTTCCTTTTATTTCTTTATTTATGTTTTGTTGTTTGTTTGCTTTTTTTTTTTTTTTTTTTTTTGGTTTTGTTTTTTGCATTTGGGGATTTTTGTTCGTATTGTTTGACTCGCGTTGTGTTAATTTAGGCTATTCTGTACATATTGCAATTTCACATTCGACTTATTTTTCTTCGTTGCGGCCTTCATTTCTTAAGTCGTGCCATTCTTACATCATTTGAGAATTTTATAATTATGTTGTTCAAAAAAAGCCATTCTTTCAAATCTCTCCAAAAAAAAAAACAAAACAAAAAAAACAACGCCATCAAAACACAACGTAATTTTAGTGCTTTGTATATATATATATATATATATATATATATATATATATATATATATATATATATATATATTCGAAAGCAAGTTTTTTGACTTGCCTAGATGGTCGAGCGGTCTAGCGCGCTGGTTACATGCTGCTAGGAGATTTAGTTCCGCATGTCGTGAGTTGAACACCGGGTAGGGGCGGGATTGGGTATCCAAATAAAGTGAAATTTTTTGTGTTTCATATTAGATATTTCTTCACTTAGGGCAGCTATGTTCATTAAAGAGTTCATTGCTATTTCTGTGCTTTATATATAGATATTTCGAATGCAATGTGTATCATGTATGATCCTCTTAAATGTACGTTAAATAACTGTATCCCATGTCCATTCTCAATGACCGTGTAGCGTGTGACAGCGTGGTGAGAATTCCATCGTCATCGAAAGCAAGTTTTTTGATTTGCCTAGATGGTCAAGCGGTCTAGCGCGCTGGTGACATGCTGCTAGGAGATTTGGTTCCGCAGGTCGTGAGTTCAACCCCGGGTAAGGGCGGAAGTGGGTATCCAATTAAAGTGAAATTTTCTTTGCTTTACATATATATATATATATATATATATATATATATATATATATATATATATATATTAAAATTGCACAAAATATCCATGGTATAGGTAATAAGTATAAAAAATATATCCAACGATGACTAAGTACACATGTTCCACATTTAATTAATTACGCTTAGCGCTTTCGCCGTGTAGTTCGGCTCTTCAGAGTTGTGGCACCTGTCCTTCTTTAAAAACAGGAGATTCATTTACTTTTAAATGTGGCAAAACGTTCACTATACATACTAATATGTTGTGCAAATCCAGAAATTTGATCTATTGTATGATTTGTACTTCCTGCGGAACCAAATTAGCCGACCGTGTGAGTCCACAAACAACAAATGCGGGACCCGTCCATCAAGAATACACTCTGCATTGAACATTTCGATTTATGCGCCAATGGAAACTTTTTAGTATTTCTGTTTTATAAAGTTTTAGAAAATAATGAACACTTACGGAGAGCAAAAGAGAACTATTTTGTAAAGTTACTCAAACCTAGATTGAATGTAAATTAATTATTATAAGTTGGATGTTATATTTCAAGTCATTGCTTTATTTTTGGCGCCTTATTGACTTTGAATTGCGCCAATTTAGTATGCTGCCTTTGTGATGTCACAATAACGACGTCTTAACTACAATGTCATAACAAGTACATTGTAGTGTTTTTGTAAAACTTGTTACACCGAACTACACGGCGAAAGCTATATATCTTCACCTTTCATATATACAATGAAAATCACAATGGCACATTTGATAAAAACGATCATTTGATGCTAGCGCTTCTCCATATGTACGTGGTTCATCAGGCAGTTCAAATATTGTTTAGCAACGTCTGTTAAAATAGATGAATCCTTTATATTTACATTACAAATAGCATTTTCCTCTATGAACCAATCAATTTCATCACGCGACACAATCCGTTCATATTGACTACGAACGGATTATGAACTAGTTTAAAGCACGCGACTGAGAGAGCGTAATGATTTGAAAAAATACAACACGTGTTACAAAGATCTCGCAAGTCACACCTGGAATTAAGATTGTGAACTTACTAGGATTATCATCTCAATATCGTGGTCTGCTACCCCAAATACAGTGCACCGTGCAATGTTGATAAAAGGCAGGGTGAGACGAAGTGTGACGTCATGTCTATGTGTTGACGTACGTTAGAATACAACTGTGACATAGGCTAGGAGTTCGTGTCATGCAACAAAATAGAAGTAATGTAAACAAACAGTGATTTAGTAAATGAATATAAATATAAGAAATGAACAGCACTAGCGCGATTCAGACTTTGCCTCAAATCCAAATCCGTTCATACTGACCATGTTCATTTCTTAAATGATGTTCATAGATACATACACCATGTAAGAAATAGGTCGTCCTTTTCATTACGCAGTTCAAATATACAAAAGTTGTTTAGCACCGTCACAATGAAAGGTAAAGATACAAACAGTGGTCAATCTCATAACTCCTATAAGCGATACAAAGTAGGGAGTTGGGCAAACACGGACCCCTGGGTATACCAGAGGTGGTATCAGGTGCCTAGGAGGAGTAGGCATCCCCTGTCGACCGAACATACCCGCCGTGAGCCCTATATCTTGATCATGTAAATGGAGTTATGCGTAGTCAAAATCAACGTGCCAAGAACGACCTAACAATAATGTTTACAGGTAGTGTTTGGTATAATCAGCAATTCTTATATTAAACATTCTTACAAAATATGTGGAAATAGTTGACGTGTTTCTTATAACATATGCAGGAATTGACCACCGGTTGCTAAGTACGGGTAAGGAAAATTGTCCTCCATTGGCCATTTGACACATATATTTTCGAACTGAGGAGGGTTGTTGAAAATAGAAAATCTAATAAATGACGGTTTAGTGATGTATTCGTTCCAAAAGAAAATCTTACATTTTGTATAATGTCAATCCTAGATATTCATAACACGATATCCATTGATTCTGTTTGTTATTTACATTTTGTTTTTCTCTGCTATAGATGAAAATGATTTGAATGATATACTTGTACTGCCTTATTATCATTATGCATTGTATCTCAAACCGATGCATCTTATCTATCCAAACTCTTTTTCATTTTAGTCAGGGATAACCACAAAAACTGTTACGGAGATTGGATGAAGGAAGAGATTAGAATAGTGTTGATTGGTAAAACCGGAAGTGGAAAAAGTGTCACAGGAAACAGCATTCTCGGGGAAACAATATTCCATTCATCTTTATCGGGGTCATCTGTAACAAGGAAGTGTTCAAAAAAACACACAGTTAGATTCAACAGAAAAATTCTAATTGTTGATACCCCTGGCATTTTTGACACCAGGCAGTCAAATAAAATTATCCAGCAGGAAATTGCAAAATGTATAGGCATTACATCGCCCGGTCCTCATGCTTTTATTTTGGTACTCAGCATTTCCAGATATACTGAGGAAGAACACAGATCCGTTATGCATTTTGTCAACCACTTTGGTGAAAACATCTACAAGCATTTCATCGTCCTTTTTACACGAAAAGATGACCTTGATCAGGAAAACATAACCTTAGCGGATCATATCAAAACGGTTCCTCCACATTTGATAAAATTTATAGAGAAGAGTGGTGGAAGAGTCATTGCATTCAACAATAGACTGAAAGATGGAGATATGGATGCACAAGTTGTTGAGTTATTGTCGATGATCTCAGACAATGTAGAGAACAACGGGGGCAAGTGGTACACAGATGAAATGTATATCGAAGCTGAAAAGCTTATAAAGGAAAGAGAAGAGGCGGATTCAAAGATCGCAAACGAAGAACGAGAAAGAGAACTCAAAGAAATTGAAATGAAGCTAACTGAAATGTATGAAGCAACGTTTGCTAAAGAACAAGAAATGTTTTCTAAAACACAAGCGCAGCTTGACGAACTGATATTAAAGTATCAGCAAGATAAGGAACAATCGCAGCTTCTTAAGCAGCAAATCAAAGGTTTAGAAAAGGACGTAAAAGATAACAAAGGAGAGAACAAAGAAAAGATTAAAGAAACATTAGAACACCTACAAAAGGATAAGATCGCCATTAAGGCTGTAAGAGAGAAGGAAGAACGTGAAATCAAAGAACTGGAAAAGATTAAAGAAAAGCAAAGAAAAATTCAAGAAGATTTGACGAAAATGCAAGAAGAAGAAAAGGAAAGGATGGCTCGTGAAGCGAATGAGAAATATAGAAAAGCGGAAGAAAACGCCCGGGACAACTATAGGGAAGAAATAGAACAAGAAAAGGGCCTTTTCGCGAAAATGCAAAATACGGTTGGGTCTTTCCTAAGTAAGCTGAAACCATTTAAATGATTTCCTGAATGTATCAATTGAAGAAAAATGCATTGTCAGGTAGATTGCTATAAAATGTACATTTAATGTAATTTTTCAATATATTCTCATTTCCAAAAAATGACAAATACCCAAGATATGCAAGACATGCACGCACAAGAAATATTTAGAGCCCAATAAATCATAACTAACGACCTGTTTTCACTCTATTTCAAAAGTCATTGATGTCAGAATTCAAAAAAGGTTAATGAACAGCAAGTCAACAAAGAACAAAGAAAACTTCACAGCAATCCCAAATTGAAATTGATGAATGAAGCATGTCTACAAACAAAATCAATCAAACGTATTCAAGGGATGTGTAGATGAATTCCAAAGGCAATAAAGTGACACAAACTTCAAATAAAGGACGTAAAATTAGCTTTACTTCAATTACGACGCACAGAGTGGTAAAATCAATCAGAGAGAGGATGATATGATCTCCATGAAAAATTTCCATACAACAAAAGAAAACAAAAGCAACGTAAAAAGGTTAGGAGGAAAATCTCAAATAAAAAAGATTCAAATCACGACAATCTTTTGATAAAGATGTTCCCAATTGAACTCATATATTGATATATCCTCATAACATTGAACATTGTTAGCTTGAAACTTTGCTCCGATATGAAAGGTGAGGATAACGAACAGAATTGTTGATTGATTGATGTTTTCTGCCATACTCAACAATTTTTCAGTCATCTGGTGGCGCCCAGTTTTTATTGGTGGAAGAGAGATCCCAAATGCAATGTACCTGGTAAGAGACCACAAACCTTCCGAAAGTAAACTGGGAAACTTTCTCACTTACCGGCGCGAGCGGGATTCGAACCCGCGCCGATGGAGGTGAGAGGCCGTTTGATTTTGAGCGCGATGTTCTAACCACTCGCCCACGGAAGCCCCTGATAACGAACAGAGATCGATCTCATAAATCCTAAGAATACAAAATAGACTTGGGCGAACATGAATCCTTGAAAATACCAGGTAGGATCAGGTGCCCAGGAGGAGTAAGCATCCCCGCTGTGAGCCCTATATCTTGATCAGGTAAACGGAGTAATTTGTAGTAAAAATCAGTGTGCCAAGATAGACCTAACAATAGGCATGATACACGTCAGATAGAGAGTGATAGGCTAACTGCACTAAACATGCTTTTAATTAAGGATACCTATAAATTGCTAAATGAAATCGAAGTGAAACACATCGAAATCTACCGAAACGAAACAAAATTATCCACAACAAAACCGAATATATCGATACGAAATCAACTCGAAACGAAACAAAATCTAAAGAAACAAAGCAAAACGAAACATTGTATTATCGAACTCTTTAGTTATAATAGTAATGGGTGCCAATATTGGAGAGCATAGGCCACGGTGAAAGCTTCCACATACGTGTAGTAATAAAATTTGCATCCCCTTTGATGTGGTCTGTCGGATTGACTGATACGGTCCATCGGTTGGCATCAAACATTGTTTGAGGAAGACGCTGTCTAAGAAAGTAGAAAGCAGGAACACGTGCAAATTATAAAAGTTATTAACGTTTGAACGCGAGATAAGCACATAAATATCCGAAGTAGATTAGATTATAGCAGGTGCAATTAATTTCCGATCAAAAATTTCAGTAGGGGGGGGGGTTGCAGGTCGAAGGTCTGGAGAAACATAATAAGGGGGCACTAAAGACAAATGTATGTAGAAATGTGGATATTATTGGTTTTACAAATAAATTTGCGCAACTGTTCAGAAATATATGGGTGTTGCTAAAACACGGAATGGAAATGTAGCTATGATTATATCCAAAATCGAAGAAATATGCCTTGATTTGATTTTCAAAAGAATTACAAATTTGTTAACAAATGTTGAAACAATTTTATCTGAAAATTTTGCAAAAGAGAGTTTTTAATCATGAAACTATTGACAGAGGTGCTTGCGAACAAAGGATAGAGAATGGAAATAACACATAGTCTTCAACACACATGTATTTACATAGCACACAGTGTATTCCTACATTGTTCATATACTTAATATACATATGCATGTACTTTGCATTCAGTAATACAGGGAGTGTGGTATGTATAAAACAACAATAATTCATCAACAAGTTGAACAGTTTATGTTTGATGTATTATTTTCTAACACAGGCTAAATGAGTGCAGCACTTCAACACTAAATAGACTAGAACTTCTACCAGTTGCATTTAAAAAAATGAAAAGTGAAGATAACAAGGTGAAGATAACGAACAGCGATCAATGTCATAACTCCTACAAGCAATACAAAATAGATAGTTGGGCAAACACGGACCCCTAGACACACCAGAGGTGGGATCAGATGCCTAGGAGGAGTAAGCATCCCCTGTTGACCGGTCACACCCGCCGTGAGCCCCATATCCTGATCAGGTAAACGGAGTTATCCGCAGTCAAAATCAGTGTGCCAAGAACGGCTTAACAATCGGTATGAAACACGTCAGACAGCATTTGACCCAATGCGAGGTTGTATTGACGAACTAGATCGTTAGAACGACCATAGAATTTGCAAAATGCTGACTTCAATCGAGACTGTTGAAATCCCTGTACCATCAACTTGTTTGTAAGTAGCTTACCTCGATTTAAAAACTGACTATACCCAGAACAAGCTCTTGCATATCGAATCAGTTGAGATATATAAACACCATATGCAGGTGATAATGGAATATTGCTACATATATGTGGGAAGTTGACGATGGAGAAGCTGAAATCATCCCGTTTGTCATACAGTTGAGTTATTAGTTTGCCGTTAATGTCTACTTTCAATAAAATATCTAAGTATGAAGCAGAAGTGGACGACTCTGTGGTGTCCTTTATTTCGAGCTCACAGGGATATATCAAATCGACATATGAATGAAAGCTATCATTGTTAATAGACAAAACGTCATCGATATATCTAAAAGTCGAATTGAAGGTCACAGCGAGAGATTTTTGTCTTCTCACGTAGAAGTTTTTGAATAAATTCTGCTTCATATGAATATAAAAACAGGTCAGTTAACAAAGGAGCACAATTCGTGTCCATGGGAATTCCAACAGACTGTTGGAAGACCTGATCACCAAAGACCACGAAGATATTGTCAATGAGGAACTCTAGCATATTTTTTATTTCAACTTCAGAGTACTTGTGCGTGGAATCAGAGTGGTGTTTAATAAAGTAAGTTTTTGAATGACTGATCACTAGATATGAATATTTCCGTTTTCCGTTTTTGTTGAAGAAGCAACTGTCTATGATGTCAAAAAGTCTAGTCTTTAATTTATCGTGAGGAATGGTCGTGTATAGTGTTGAAAAGTCATAGGTTTTAATGCTATTGATTTGGGAAAAATTCTGTGATTTCAAGTTTACTAAAAGTTATTTAGAATTTTTTTAGAATCCATCTGGCATATGTAGTCGCACAGTAAGTTTGAAGTTTTTCCTTCACAGCTGTTAACATTTTCGCGAGGAGCAAAGATAGGGGCTTGGTAGAGCACTTACTGGATTCAGCAATGTATCTTTGTTTGTAAGGGTTTTTATGTAGTTTAGGAATCCAGTATAGGTACGGTAACTCATATTCATTCGACCTATTGACTGGGATATTAAATGTGTCTAAAACTGAAGCATGGTTTTGAAGAATTTCGTCTTTTGAAAGGGCAGTTGGAGTATAAGTATGATTACCAAAAGTGGAATTAATGCCAAGTTCGTTTAAAATACAGTTGTAATAATGAGCCTTACAAACAAAGACAATGTTGTTACTAGCTTTGTCAGCTGGAACCAAAACATATTCCTCATGTAACCTATCTAATTCTTTTATCACTTCTGGTTTACTAAACACAGAAGGATAGATGGTACGTAATTTTGTTTTCATGTGTCTAATGCGGGATTTTAATATCCCTCTTATGCTTTTAACCCATTCTGACAATGTATCAAGTTTTTCTTTTTCATATTTAGCCCATCGTCTGGCATAATCTTCGACAGAACTCATGATAGAGATGAAGTTCTGTCGTCAATTAAAAGACGGAGGTTCTCTGTATTTAGGACCTTTAAGAATAAGTGATTTGAGGTCCTCATTTTCAACTATATTAACATCACCAGTAATAATATGTCCAGCTGGACTGTAGTTGAAAGAAGATAAAGAACAAGAACATGTTGGTGGATTACGTATAATATGGTCTATATCTAAGCACTGCAAAGTTTATTTATAATTAAAAAGTTTGGATGCAATAGTAGAAGTATAGCTGTAGGAAATACAGGGTGTAGATTTGAACTTGAAATAAGTTGGAATACACGACTGAACCCTTTTGTGACGAAGAATGTTGCTTATGTTGACGGCATCTATTCCTTTGTTTGTAAATTTGAGCTTAAGGAACTGACGGCATGATTTGGAAAGCATATCATCCATGGTCCGTGCTGGTTTATAGAGCCTGTGGTAGGCAACATCTATAATCATAGAGTTAAGTCTATATTCAGGTGTGGAAAAATCCAAGTATAGACTAGCCATAGCTTCTTCAAATAACGTATGTAAAACCCTCAATGGAATAGAGTAAAGTTTTGTACGAATATGATATGGACCCAATTGTCTGTTGACGTGAGGCAAACGTGAATCAAACGTTACATCATTTATACTTGGTCTTTTATATGAACGATGTCCGTGACTGCGTTTTCGTCTTTGGGTATTGGGAAAGAGTCCCATCACATTAACATTATTTCCTTGTGGACTAGTCAAATTTCCCACATCATATACATTATCATTGCATCCATATGGAAATGCAGTCCCTAACCTTATCCAGTGATCTTCTCGTTGTCTACGAAAAGGGGTGCTTAATGTAGGATTGTTTGTGTGATGGTAATTTTTTTTCTAAAATCCTTACCCTCATGGACAAGATGGAGTGGTCCGGTGCATTAAGATGCTTGTAAAGAAGTTGGTTACCACCTTTATTAATTTGAAATATGTGCCCCGATATTCTTTTATCAAGTGAACCCTTGGTTTCTCCCACATAAATTAAGCCACACAGGTTATACTCAATGTCGTACACAACGTTAGAAGATTTACAAGTCAGATTACCAAACGTTTTGGTACAGAAACTACGTCCAGTTAAATTACTACTAGATGAATTTTTAGTGATATGTATATCACAACATAACTCCTTTAAGAAATACAAAATAAAAATTTGGGCAAACACGGACCCTTGGACATACCAGAGGTAGCTTCAGATGCGTAGGAGGAAGAGTAAGCATCCCTTGTCGAACAGTCACACCCGCCGTGAGTCCTATGTGTTGACCAGGTATACGGAGTAATCCGTAGTCAAAATCAGAGTACCAAAAGCAGCCTAACAATCGTTATGATACACGTCAAACAGCATTTGACCCAATGAAAGGTTGTATTAGTAAACAATATCATTATAATGACAATGAAATTTGCAAAATGCTTACTTTGAACAGTAGTTCTGAAACTGAAACCCCTATATCATCAACTTATTTGTAAGTATCCAAAGTATAAGTAAATATCCACACAAGTAATAGTATAATAAAGAAAAATTAGAACGCCGAAAATAACTCAACCGGTTTCATTTTCAATTTTCAAGAGTTATGACATTATTGCTTAGTTACACATTATATATTTAACTATGACGTCAAACCTGACGGGGTGTAATGACGCTTTAACAAAGGTCATTATGACGTTATGATATAATGTTATGAAATAATACATGAGAAAAAAAAAAAGAGGGAAAAACACAGCCAACTTTTGGTCTGTGTAAGATAAAAAAATATACAATATGTACAATAATAATGACAAGTTTGTTTACATAGCAGTTATATATATAACTATATATATATATATATATATATATATATATATATATATATATATATATAAAGTCTCTGTTTTGGAAGTAAAATATAGAAAAAAAACTCTAAACACTTTGTAGAAATATTTCGACCGTGTTACCGGTCTTCCTCAGTCGTGTTTATCTCTCATAGCAACGCAACGCACGACTACATACACGAAAGTACTATGACGTCACAGTAAATATTATAAGCGTCAAAGTTGATATTGCGCGAAAACCATTTGTGAAAGGTAAGAGTCTAATAATAAAATGAACAATACTCACCCGACCTCATGGACACACCCTAAAATATGACTATGTTTTCAATTAAATATTTGGTATGAGTAATGTAACATACGTTTACAAATGTTTGTTCACAAAGCAGTCAACTACGGGCCTAAGTGAATACAAACAAGAAATATTACTGAAGATACATTATTTGTCGAAATGCGCATCTGGTGCATCAAAATTGGTACTGTATAAGTTTTACGTTACAGTAAGTAGTTAATCGTAAATACATTAATATTGTTATAATGAGTTATTATAACACGTTCTTTGCATACAAGTCTTACAAGACATTAATTATTTAAGACAAAAATGTTTCCTTTTGTTTATTCCGTGTGGTACATAAGCATTTCATTTTTTGTTCCATAAATTTTCTCTAAAGCGACGATTAATGTCTTCTTTGACGAGTGCAATCACAAAAATCACAAAAAAGATTTCATGCAAGGTGAAGATAACGAACAGTGATCAATCTCATAACTCCTACAAGCAATATAAAATAGATAGTTGGGCAAACACGGACCCCTGGACACACCAGAGGTGGGATCAGGTGCCTAGGAGGAGTAAGTATCCCCTGTTTGAATTCTTCTTCAAATCATGTTGATTACTTAAAAATTTCGGATAGGCCATGTGTCTGTAGCTCTGCTCAGTCCAAAAATGAGGGCCAACAACTACTGTATTCTACATATACCAATGTGAGCAGTTTAACCCCTGAAGACAAGGAATTAGAAAAAAAATGAGTTTTTTTTTTACCAAGGGAGGAAACTCAAATTGCTAAATCTTTGGCTACTTCTGTCAGTGAATGCTCAACAACAGCATGGTTTCCAAGCAATTTTATTGTTTTATGTTATTTATTTCCTTCAAATACTATCTATACTTTCTGAGCAAATTGTATTGCATTGGGTATAATATAGTTCTCAATAATGCTTGTTTTCAAAGAATTATATTTGATCCTTGGATCGATGAAATAGGCTAAATTTTGGCACTTAACAAGTCAAGGTGAATATAACGAACAGTGATCAATCTCATAACTCCTATAAGCATTACAAATATATAGTGAGGCAAACACGGAGCCCTGGACACACCAGAGGTGGGAACAGGTGCCTAGGAGGAGTAAAAATCCCCTGTTGACCGGTAACACCCCCAGTAACTCCTATATCCTGAACAGGTAAACAAAGTTATCCGCAGTCAAAATCAGTGTGCCAAGACCGGCTTAACAATCCCTGTACCATTAATTTGTTTGTCAGTAGCTTACCTTGATTTAAAAACTGACTATACATATGCAGAACAAGTTCTTGCATACCGAATCAGTTGAGATATAGTTCGATATGCAAAAGCTTGTTCTGGGTATAGTCAGGTTTTAAATCGAGGTAAGCTACTGACAAACAAGTTGATGGTACAGGGATTTCAACTGTCTCGATTGAAGTCAGCATTTCGCAAATTCTATGGTCGTTATAACGATCTAGTTCGTCAATACAACCTCGCATTGGGTCAAATGCTGTCTGACGTGTTTCATACCGATTGTTAAGCCGTTCTTGGCACACTGATTGTGACTGCGGATAACTCCGTTTACCTGATCAGGATATGGGGCTCACGGCGGGTGTGACCGGTCAACAGGGGATGCTTACTCCTCCTAGGCACCTGATCCCACCTCTGGTGTGTCCAGGGGTCCGTGTTTGCCCAACTTTCTATTTTGTATTGCTTGTAGGAGTTATGAGATTGATCACTGTTCGTTATCTTCACCTTGCATATATAAACACCATATACAGGTGATAATGGAATATTGCTTCATAAATATCGGAAGTTGACGATGAAGAAGCTGAAAGCATGAAGCAGAAGTCGACGACTCTGTGGTGTCCTTTATTTTGAGCTCACAGGGATATATCAAATCGACATATGAATGAAAGTTATTATTGTTAATAGACAAAACGTCATCAATATATCTAAATGTTGAATTGAAGGCCACGGCGAGAGATTTTTTCTTCTTGCATAGACGTTTTTGAATACATTCTGCTAATATGAATGTAGAAACAGGTCAGCTAAGAAAGGAAAACAATTCGTGCCCATGAAATTCCAACATATTGTTGAAAGACCTGATCACCAAAGACCACGAAGATATTATCAATGAGGAACTTTAGCATATTTTGTATTTCAACTTTAGAGTTCTCGTGCATGGAATCAGAGTGGTATTTAACAAAGTAAGTCTTTGAATGTGTTTTGCAAAATTTACTTTTTATACGATAAAATTGACGTATGATCTTAGCTTTTATTGAGTATGAATAAAATTGAGGGGAATGGCCTAATATCTGGACTACCTCTTAAATGCAATCAGTGTCACCGTCTTTGTATCGTTGGGGAATTCAGATTTTTCTTTTTGGGGGCAGCAGTTGACCGATATCATTACGGATGCTGTTCGATCTATGGCCCGCTACTCCGAAATGAATTTTTGCATACACAAGCGTGAAAAGGTGAAGATATGGCTCCTGATGTGCATAATAAGCGCTTCGTTCTAAATTTATGTTCAATATGCAAGGTGAAGATAACGAACAGTGATCAATCTCATAACTCCTATAAGCAATACAAAATAGATAGTTGGGCAAACACGGACCCCTGGACACACCAGAGGTGGGATCAGGTGCCTAGGAGGAGTAAGCATCCCCTGTTGACCGGTCACACCCGCCGTGAGCCCTATATCCTGATCAGGTAAACGGAGTTATCCGCAGTCAAAATCAGTGTGTCAAGAACGGCTTAACAATCGGTATGAAACACGTCAGACAATATTTGACCCAATGCGAGGTTGTATTGACGAGCTAGATCGTTATAACGACCATATAATTTGAGAAATGCTGACTTCAATCGAGACTGTTGAAATCCCTGTACCATCAACTTGTTTGTCAGTAGTTTACCTCGATTTAAAAACTGACTATACCCAGAACAAGCTCTTGCATATCGAATCAGTTGAGATATATAAACACCATATGCAGGTGATAATGGAATATTGTTACACAAATATGGGAAGTTGGCGATGGAGAAGCTGAAATCATCCCGTTTGTCATACAGTTGAGTTGTCAGTTTGCCGTTAATGTCTACTTTCAATAAAATATCTAAGTATGGAGCAGAAGTGGACGACTCTGTGGTGTCCTTTATTTCGAGCTCACAGTGATATATCAAATCGACATATGAATGAAAGCTATCATGGTTAATAGACAAAACGCCATCTATATATCTAAATAATTACATGTAGACTCTTGTCCCTTGCTTTCAAATACCACAAACGACACTTTTACAGAATATCATTTTCTCATCGCGTTGTTTTGTAACTAAAGATAAAATGCGGCATAACATAGCATGTCATTCGACCCGAATACGCTTTCATAATTTTATCATTTCTTCCGGGTAGAACATTTCTAAACTTGTTGAGGTGATTCAGTGTTTCTATAAACGTAACAAAAGTGATGGTTTACATTGCCAGATGGATCGCTGGTGGTAGTAGAAACTAAGGTAAGTGGGATATCACTAGACATATTTTTTTATGATCACTCTCTTATTGCCTCCTTCCATACCCGGAAGACAGCAAATTGATCAGCATTCTTCCCCAAATGAACGCTGGCAACATGTAAAAATCTATTTTTAACCATGTTATTCGACCATTTAATAGTCACTGAATGTGGAAAAATTGACTTCAATTTTATCTTCACCTATGAGTAACACTATCATGTGAAACAAAAGCTTCAGTTTTACCAAAGAGACAATATTTCTGAAATTGTTTATCTGTAGGTGTATCTGAAATATTATATTTAATGAAATTCCCATTCCATAATTATTTTGTTATGTGTATTATGCATTCTAATATCAGAAACTACGTTATGTAAATATCTTATTCGAAGCGAATCGTCGGTGAATGAATTAGATAAATAAACGGCCAACAATTCTTACAGAAAGGAAAATAGAATGTAGATATCAGGATTACATTTCAGTTTTAACTTGATTTAATTGAAAATATTTGAGATTATAAACTGCAGTGCCCCACGCCAGCAAAAGCGCTTCATGAAGTATACCAGCGTGCTATTTCCTCATGTATTCTCAATAAATAAAGTTTATTTCTTACGTATACAATATTATAATACACGTATCAGCTAGCTGTATTAAGATTCATCAATAGAGCATTCTTATACATTGCACTTCTGTATTTGGATCAAGGGTGTTTTCTTATTCAATAAAGCGGTGTTTTGAATACAGTAACTGGTAATTTGATAAACACATGCATGATTTAGCTAGAAAAATATACACGGACCTGGAGGTTATAAAACTTTTACCGTACTTATACTCAAACTCAGCCATGTTGTTTTTGTAAAATTCTGAGCAAGCTCCAAAACGTACTCGAAAAATCGTGAGCATGTACTCTATTTGAGTGTGATAATGATTTTTTAAACGTATTATAACCTTCACTTTTGAGTATGAGTACGATTTAGAGCACGGAGTTTGAGTATGAAAATGTGTTCAAAAACGTTTTATAACCTTTAGGCCTGGTGTTGTTGAAATTCTCCCTGTTCATAAATAAGATGTATGATCGGATTTGGTTTTGAATTTATAACGGAATTGGCTTAATACCATTGGATATTTGTGACTATTTTCTATGCAGGCACGTAGAACTAGGAGATAGGAGAGGGAATAACCCCACCCTTTTGTCAACATTGATGTTTTCTTTTAATTTTACATACAAATTAAGATATATTAGTTGTATGTCCCCTTTTAGTACAGTGGTTATAAATTTTAAAAAATGTGTCCAATATTCTGATATCATTGATTAATCTTTATCGAGTGACATTTTCATGGGGACGAAATTTCTAAGTTAAAGTAAACTTGTCTTGGTCAAGGAGGATCTAAGATAAACGACAATCCTCCTTTATAGAAAATGATAGTTTTGCTTTATTTAATATGTTCGTTTATACTATCATATCAGAAAACACAAACTGTGATAAGGTCTTTCTACCAAAGCCTACTGCGCTTTTTTTCCCCAAATGATAAGAGTAATTCAAGTTCTGTTGTCTAAGAGCATTTATAAAAATGCAAACAATAGAAATTATTGAACAGTGTAACAGGAAACTAACATACATTACAACTGTGCTATGTAAAACAATAAACCAATAAAAGTACATACAACTATAAGTCCAAATAGCATAACTAGACCTCATATAATGAAAACATACTTAACCATAAACTGGCAAAAACGTATGCATATTGTTTGTGTCTTATGCAAGGTATGTGTTTTTTGTCTTTCCTTTTATATCAAGTATTCATATTTGGATACTAATTTTAGATGTTATTTTATGTTTTTGTGTTTTTAATGCAGAACCACCACGGAAACTAGCTATACGCTAAGTTGTGTCACCCTGGATAAATAAATGCCATTACTGTTATTACCGGGTATTATCATTATTGATGATTATCATGGGACTATAATATGCCACAAACAAGCAGGTTTGGACACATTCGTTTGTCAGTATTAGCCTCTTTATGTATCCATTCAGATTAAAGCGACATTTGATACTTTTTTTTGCCAGACTAAGAGTCTTGTATGTTTTAGTTTTCTTTTTTTAAAATAAATTTTCATAAATTCAATATTCATATCGTAGAGTCATCTGGTCAAAACATCGCTTTAAACAATATCTGTCAAAAAATGGAGCTTTGAGATGTTTTGTATTTCATCTTTAAAAAATCCAAGATAAGCTGCGGATTTCATAGGTGATATTGAAGTACGCAGAGTTGGTGAACCCCAGCCTGTCTCAAACGTAATGAACGATTTTGAAAAAAAATTGAAAATAGGGATGTTTTTAAACTAATCCATTACATGCATTCCACTACAAAAGTAAATCTAAGTTTGCCATGTTAAATTTGTAAGCTCTGTTTAACGTTTGGAAGTACATGTACATCTTCTAAGGCGTCTGTGTTACAATAGATGATGTCTATCTTTGTGCTTTTTAAATATGGATATGGCTTTTGGTTTTTCAAACGAATATGGGCTATCGTATGAAAATATTTATGCTTGTACGTAAGGCTGATTATTCGCTATTTTGTGGATGATTAGTGGAAATCCCCAATTTACCCGAGTGGGTTTTATTTTAGAATTTTGCATTTGGCAATGGATCAATCGTGTTTATGCATGTAAACATCTTGAAAAGATCTTATGTGAAATGGACCTTCACTGGATTCATTGACAATGATTCCAATCATATGACAACTGCATAAAGGCTAAATGGCTAAGGTATTCATAGAATACAAAACGAGGATAATTTTCTTGTCATGATAGGCGTTTTTCAGCTCTCCAATTTCTTGTTTTCAATGAACAAGGTATGCATTCGAATGAAATATGAAGGTTGGTCACGCACTGGCATAGACAATATGATATGTATACCAGAAATAAATTATTCATAAACGCTGAAGACAGAAAGAGGCAAAAATGGTTTAAAATCATACAACCAATGTTGACGTTGATTATAAATATGCCTTTACCGGTATTCTATCATATATCGAAGACGCATGTCTCGGAAACAAAATGAATTTGAATTTGAACTTTCATGTTAAACATTAACGACTTTTATTTTGACATACTACAATGCGCGGAGAATGTATGAAAATATGTCAAATGAGAAAAATGTTACCCCGGAAGGTAGAGAATAGTTTAAGTAAATAGTTTGTAAAATGTCTTTCAAGTGAATCCAGTTTTACTGGATATAGTTTATTCAAGCTGGAACTTGAAAGATATATTGGCACGCTGTTTTTGGTTATATTTAGATCTAAAACTTCATAGTTATTTCGGATTTCAAACATTTCGGTTGAGCATCACTGAAGAGACATTATTTGTCGAAATGCGCATCTGGTGCATCAAAATTTGTACCGTATAAGTTTTACATTAGAAACGTATTTGTTCATGACCAGAGAGTACATATATACCTGACACGTGATATGGGGTGGTAAAAAGGTGAAAAATAGCACATCATATGTTTACAGTCATGCAGTTTACTTGTTAATTAAGAAATGCGTCGATTTAACACGTTAGAGGACATCTACTGTTATTTCTGTCTGGAATATGACGATATCCTTAACTATCCTATCTAAATAAATGCATTAAGGCTTTCTATATCATGTGCGTGTGGAAAATACTGTTTGATATCATTATGTTTATTATACTTTCCCAGCGTCAAAATGCTTTTTGTCAGAAAGACATGGACCAACTGCAATGATATATTTGACCTTGAAAATTAGATAAAGGTCATAGGTCAAGGTTGTGAAGAAAATATTGAAATTAGGAATCATTTTATATTCTCTTTCCTGTGTAAAATACCCTTATATCGACAATCTAATCGATTTGAATATAACAGTATCACTTCAACACTCTGAAAGTTGAACCTTCACTGAATTATAGCGCATTCAATAAAAAGAAAATTGTTTTGCTACTTTTAATAAGCTATATATCATAGAGTCACAAAACCCTGAAGACTACGCTAATAAAGTCACGTTTAAACACTTTGTATCAGTAAGAAATTATTCTAAAGGATCCGAAGACCCTTATCAAGTATGATGGTGTGTTTAACGTCCCTCTTGAGAATATTTCACTTATATAGAGTTGCCTGATGTAAAAAAAAAAAAAAAAAAAATAAAATATTGCCATAGAAATATATATACCAAATATGAAAGCTCTATCTTAAATAGTTCAAAAAATATTGAATAGGCCAGATTGGTGCTGGACACTGACATACAAGTGCGGTAGGTTAGATTTTTTATCAAAAGTACAAATCTATAAAATATTGACAAACGACCAATAATATTGATCTTGTTTAGGAACCCAATAACTGATTTGAGATTCCTTTAGAGGTGAGGACTATGTTACAATGTAATGCAGGTGAGCTTTTGTGTCACAGTACCGTCTTGTCTGTTTGAGGTCTGTGATATATGAATGATATAACATTTTGTAAAAGAGCGAGGTGAAGAAAATGAACAGTGATCAATCTCGTGAATCCCACAATGTAAGGAGAATTTTAGTTCATAGTGAAGTCATAAAAACATGCAGTATAATCATTTTATTGATTTTATTGATAATTCAGCTAATTTGATGTGTACTGCTGAAGTTTCCAACGTAAGGGAAATGAAAAAACATTTTCACTCTGATATTTTCTTTCTACAGCATCCAAGTATGCCGAGATAGCAAGGACAAAGAAGCGATATGACGGGGAAAACGTGAAAGTTAGATACAAAGTAATGTTTTGTCTTTATCGTTCTTTAAAAGAAAGAGAGAGAGAGAGAGAGAGAGAGAGAGAGAGAGAGAGAGAGAGAGAGCACCTGAAAACCCAACAATACCCTACTTTCTTAAAGTGTCGGATCTAAAATGATACAAGGCCAGACATTTTCTTTTCTATTAAATCACTGAAAATGCCACGACAGTTGAAATAAATCAACGAAATATAAATCTCAGTATAACTTTGAAATATGAAATATGGCTTGTAGGCGAATTTAAACCTGGACGAAATGAAAATCCCATCTGTAGATCAAATATTTATATTTGGTCGTTATGAAGATGCTTTAGTTGAAAGTAATAAATGGATTTGTTTTTGCTGTTTTAATTCACCTTTTTAGGGTAAGTGGGAAAATAAAACAGAAGCGAAATCTACTTCGTGTACAGTAATATATACTTATTGATAAGTCATTGTTATTTTGTAGGTTAATCATATAGAGTTTTCTGGAGCCAAAAAGGCAATCTGCTATTCAACATATGGATACTACGAGGATTAACCCTTTCTCTACCGTATCGGTCAATTTGACCGATGGCGCGTAAAAACAGGACTACGCAAAAGGAGTGCCTCTAAATCTTTGACATTACGGCCATAAGATATATACTTTATATATCATATTTTTGGAAATTTTCTCTATTTTTTAAATATGTAAAAACCAATTGACTAAGAAAAGCCATTAGATTAACAAAAGCATTTAAAGCAAAGGATGGCTTCGTCTAAATATTAGGCGAATGCTTTGTCGCAAGGTCATTTTCCCCCTCGATATGATTTTTTTTATTTCCCTTATGAATGCAATATTTTTTATATTTTTGAAAAGCATATATTCCCTGCTTTCAGAAGATATAAAAATTATTTTTAATGCCTTGCAAAGTTATAAGAAAATAGCAATTTTTTGCACATGTACGTTTTCTTACGATTTTATTTCTCAATGATTAAACAGATCTGCATTTTACGTATACTTATATATAGAAATAGGGAAAAGTAAATACAGCCGCTAAAAGTAGAGGAAATTTCCTTTTTGATGGGCCCTTATTCGTGTTATAATTCTCGGTAGTTTTTATATTACGATAAAATAAAATTGGGACATGCTGTGCAGTTTTCTTTAAAATTAACGACAAAACGTCGTCGCTGAAAGCAATCGACGCGCGTCGCACTATAAAGTGGTGAAAACTATTTGTATTGTCCTCTATTAGTAAATTCAGTACCTTTTGATACACTACAACAATATACATATATGTATGAAATAATCAGTCAGGTTATCTCTGCTTTTTTTCAAAAAGCTTAAAACCAGTATTGGTATATAACAGTTACACAACATACAAACACCTATTGAGAATGTTACATCGGCAAAGTAAATTTTTAAAAAAGATAAATAAACTACTTCAAATTCAGATATAAACGCTATATTTGTTCAGAATAGTAACAGTAATATTTTTTCCCTGCCAAAGAAAGAAAACAAAAAAGAATTTCGCATATAGCCTATACACTTATTTTTCCGTGATCCGGATCGTGGGCTCCGCGGGGTTTTCTGAAAGTGTACACCGGGAACACACGTGTTTCCGTTTCAACGAAAACAACACAGTTTCACTGTGATTGTCACAGCGAACGCTTGTATTTTACATCTTTAAAACGACCTGATGTCAGAAGAAGAAGATGACCTGGATATCCTGTTGCAGGATGACCCAAACGATCATGCATTCAGTATAAACATGTACATGTGATGTAAGTTGATGTAGCCACATAGGCCGACTAGAAAGGAAAAAAATAAATGCGGTTTTGTCATGTTATGAAAAATTCACGATTAATTAACCGTGATTTGATGCCATAATTTGACGTTTCATGAAAGAAAATATTTATATTTTATTATATCTAAACCAAGTGAATAACACCCAATTGTTTAGTAAGAACTGACATCATTTAATCCGTCCTGGTCCGGCATTGATCAGTCTGATTACACCCCCCCCAGATTTATCTCCTTACCTGACGCGCGAGTGTAAGAAGTGGGTGGATTTAGTGTGCAATGAGAAGGGGGATGGGGTGGTTTTAATCAGACTGGGCATTCATGACCGCTGGTGAGAAAGCTATTTTTTCAAGATTTTTCCAGGTTTATAAAAAAATTATCTTTATATGAAAAGAAATCACAATCTGTTAGAAAAACACATTTTACATTATTGTACCGGTAATGATAGAATTTATTATCATAATTTGAATTATTTTCTTCATATTATAACAGAAATAAAAACAAAATGTGTGTTTGGGCCAAAATGGGGGGGGGGGGGGTGTAACACCAATCAAAGTGATTATGACAGGCTAATGAAAAATCATATTGATTTCTCTTTTATCCAAATGCATGTATTTTACATACACTTAGTAGCTTATGACCATGAATTACATGTGATCCATACATGCTGGTGCTGGTATGGTATGAGCTGATGGGCATGTGTCTCCTTCTTGCCTAGATTTTTCTCTAATTTCGACTGAATCCACACCCCATCAGGTAACATGGAAGGGGATTTAGACACTGTGTACCACGAAGAACCAATTCAATTCTACTTTTATATCTGGGGTCATTCGCTTTCCCTCAGAGTTAAAGTATTTTCGCTGGACCCTGTAGGTTTTAACCTGAATTTCTTCAGTATTTGCCCCCATGTACATGCTAAGCATAATGCTGACACCTACATGATGCATATCTTTTTTTCATTACACCCTTTGCTACACTCGCATTGTATAATGAAATAGTCCATTCATTTCTAACACATGTATGCAATCCCTTACCAAATGTCACTTCAAATACAGGACATCTCTATCTTTAAATAAATTTGAGCTGTATTTAAGTGCGAAACTGTCCCTTGCTACCATGAAACTTATATTTTGTTTTAAAACATAAGCCAACAATTCTTAATTGTAATTTCTTTTCATCTTTAAAAAGGGTATTGACATCCCAATATTTAGTGGGAAGGTCCCAGGTATCATCCGCTAGTGACAGTCTACTGGCAAATCCAGACATGCATTGGAAGGATGTTGATGTGGAGGACACAGGGACACCTGATCCAAGAACTGTTATATTTTATTCGGAGTGACAACCTGGCTTTCAGTTGGTATGACTCTTTGAGGTTGAATATAGGGTTAAATCCGTATACATTTTGTTCACATTCAAATGAACCCAGATGACGTTATGATACACTGATATGCATGTACCATTTTACTGTTTTTTACTGCATTACTAGGTATCACATACATACAAAAAGAGACACAACACGGGAAATCATTATAGCAAATGATTATTCTGTTTCTAATTAAAAGGTATGACAAGTTTTCTAAATGCTGACAAATAAGGTATGGTGACCAATACTGATTAATAATTATTTGCAATTTCCTTTCAGATATGGGACCCGTTTATTCAGAGAACTGCAGATTTTATGAAACTGTTTTGACAGAAGATTTAGTTTTCTCCATCTGTGTTGCCATCAACCATTATGCTGAGATGGTCATATCTAGAGGGAAGGATCGTCATATGCTTCCCAAGGAAGTTCACAGCCTCTCACTGAAGAGGATACTAGTTTTAAAAAAACGATATTGTGACAGTGATTTCCAGTTTAAAACGAGTAATAAAATGCATAATAAAAATATTACCTTTACCAAAATTAATCTGGCTGCACATCTAACACATTTATTAAATGTGTACTGAATTACCTCAGATGCAAGGTGAATATAAAATTTCATAATTAAATTTTCAGAGGGCCTTGAATATAGAAAACATTTACAGAGTCAATTGAGTATTCGAAAGCTCTGACAATACATTAGTATTTAGGGCCCAGTATTAAGAAACCCCCCCCCCCCCCCGATTTTTGTGCATTATCTTATACATGTCTGCTGTGAAGTTCCAGTCGATAGACAGATATTGGTCAATGCATGCCCCTATCGGAACAACCCAGTATCAAGAATTGTATCTAAAAATATTTTTGTTAAATATGATGCAAGTACATTTCAATCTAGTGATTGAAAGTAAGTGGGGATCCGGGTTAGAATAGGTCCTCAGTATCCCTTGCTTGTCGTAGAAGGCGACTAAATGGTGCGGTCCTTTGGATGAGACCGCAAAAACCGAGGTCCCATGTCACAGCAGGTGTGGCACGATAAAAATCCCTCCCTGCTTAAAGACCATAGTGCCGAGCATAGGCCTAAATTTTGCAACCCTTCAACGGTAGTGATGACGTCTCCATATGAGTGAAATATTCTCAAGAGGGACGTTAAATTATATTCAATCAATCATTCGTATATGTTGAACTTGGGGAGGAAAAACGGGAGTACTTTTTGATAACATTTGATAAGGTGTTGTTGCTTAGAAACCAAATATATTTGAATACAAATTTTTTTTAATTTTAGATTAACAATAAAAATCTTTGTTTTAATGTTACAATACTTACTCCATTTAGTGGAACATACTGGAAAAACGTCATATTAGAAAATGATGGATATGTATATAAAGTACGAAGTTTCCATTTTATGACCATTGACCTTAATTCTCTTCATCATATTTTTTGTTAAAAACCCTTTAAAATGATTAAGATCTATTTTAAGATTATATTTTTAAAATCATGTGACATTTACTAATCATTATGCAATGTAATTATGTTTAAATTGTGTCGAATAGATGCAGAAAGGCAAATTATGGTCAAAATTGTACTAAAAGTGTTGTTACTTAGCAACCAAAAATATTTGTTTTTCAAAAAAATTGATTAATTTGATTGTGGTGTTTTTGTAGTATTTTAAAAGGCACATCAGCTCATGCATTTAGAATTTCCTATTTTTGACTGTAATCTTGTAAAAGGAGTTGTAATATATATATTTTAGAGAAAAAAGATTGCAAAATTGTGCACTTATATGACCTTTGACCCCGTAGACCTCCTTGAGGTCATGGAATACCTTGACAAACTTTATAAGAAATTGTTCCCTGTCCAATTCCTAACAAAATTATATGTCGTATGTTTACCCCAAATCGTGATACACTCAGATTTAAATCGATGTAAAAATATTGTCATGTAGTCTTTAAAAACCTCTAAATTCTGCCGGTAGAGAAAGGGTTAAAAAAGGTTGGTAATACTACTTTGCAGTCTAAAAAAGACAATTTGCATTTTGCCTGAATTATTTGTTTACGACAACGTCAGATGAACATCATATTATTGTAAATCAAAGATGGTTGACCACGTCAGATAAACACTTTACACGCTGAAGGACGTTATTAGCCCTCTATACCGGTTTCCCGACAGCTATCGGAATTTAATGGAATTTTAGATGAACAAAATATAGAGAGGCTCGTTCTTCATGTATGAATCTGCATTATCAAGTAAGATGTGAAGGATAAAAAATGATATGATCAGACTCGCTTTTATTTGGCGTGTATTTTTTAAGACGTTAAAACAATGTGAAGGTCACTTGGTACAAACTTTTTCACTCGGTACAAACTATGTTCTTACCTTTCTCTAACTCCTCCGATCGCACGCTCTGTTTTTTCATCGATCGATGCAAGATGGGGTGGGAGTGAATTTGCCTTTAATATCGTCGATGTCCGAAACCGCATCGACTAAAGCATGACATGTAATTCCGCTTTGTGTCCAATTGATTTTTCTCACCATTACGGAAAATTAAAATATTGTCATCTGCACTTCAACGGTGTCGAGTTTCCCGAAGTATTTAGAGAGATAGTAAAATATATATTCAGTATATATTTCGACTTGCATTAATCTTGTGACCTATAACTTACGGTTACGACATGCTTGATAAAACGGACTTGCCCTTTGTCTTAGATTTAGAAGGGAAAAAAAGACAAGAGTTACGACTGTTTTAGGTCACCTGATCACTCAGGTATCATATTGCTATTGGTCTGCGTTCTTGGCCACCCATTGTCCGTCGCCATGTGTTAACAGTTGAATATTTTTAACTTCTAGATAACTACCATAGCAATCCTTGTCAAATATGGTATGAATCATCTCTGGGATAAGGGAATAGAAATTATAGAATTCAGAACTCCCGCACCCCGGGACTTTAAGGCGGGATAAAAACTGCCAATTTTCAACAATCGTCTTCTCTACAACCGCATATTTTAAAAGGAAAAACCTAAATGCATACTCATGTAGAACAGGAGAGCCTCTACCACAAATATAAATTTCATGATCCCCGGGATAGAGGTTATGACACCAGGGCGGGGCCAAACTTGGTCTATAGTGTTTATGTGTAAACACTGAAACTACATCCTCTTTAATGCTAATGATATTCAATTGAACATAGACATTTTGAAGGAGTAGCTAGCCCCTTACCATGATCCCAAGGGTAGGTGTTTTGGTACCAGGGTGGGGCCAAATTTGTTATAGTGATTATTGTCCTTAACGTTTCAAAGATTCTTTAATTTTGTTGACACTGTATAAAAACTAAATTTATATTTAGGAAAAGCACAAAGGAATGTACCAAAACTGTGATTTTTGCAACCCAGGGGTTCTAATACTGTTCTCAAGTTTTTCTAGCATACTTGTTTAATTGTTAGCTCACAAGAACAAATGTCGGAAACTCATGATCATGATTCCGGTGTCGGTGACGTCACCATAAAAGGGAAACACTTTAACATTAGCTGTATCTTTTGAACCAAAATGAATAGTGCTTTGACATTTCAGATATAAGTGCCTCATGGCCAGGCCTTGTATTTGCAACCAAGACTATTGACCTTGGACTTTGACCAGCTTTTCAAAAAACATTAAATTCGGCTGTATATTTTAAACAAAGCGAAAGTTTACATATAGATTTTTTCATTTGGTACTTGACCTAGTGACCTTGATCTTGGACTTTGACATACTTTCCAAAAATTTAACCTTGAATATATATTTTGAATCACACTTCCCGGCGAGCTAAGTTGTTATCTGACAATTCTTGTTATGGCATCATTGCTTGTTGTATCCAAAGTATATGCCTAATGATTTAACACAAATATTTCTATTCTAACACCATGTATGAAATGCCATCATCATAAATATTGATAAGCATATTAGCTAATATCCACTTTGTTGAATCCAGGATTAATCTTTGGACCAGCAACAATACTAAATTCATGATTAGTTTTCAATATATTTCTCGATGATTGTGGGCCTTGTACCAAACATGTACAGTCGTCATCATGTTGAACATTTTTCATATCCCTAATGGCATCTTTATTGAAAGTTACCCCATGCATATCATTCCGTTTCTTTTTTTTTATTACTATTATTTCAATCACAAAAAATAAAAGCAAAATTCCGATATAGGCTATCCTTGCTTGATTCCACAATGCATCTTACATGAATTGGATATCCAAATATTGGTTTATTCTTATCTGATAAATGGGATCAATGAAAGGAATATTTACAATATTTTCTAATCTTTTAAACAACTAATTGTATTCTATAGGATAAAATGCTTCCTCAAACTCGAGATGTAGTAAAATTCCATTGAACACATTATACAGACAATGCTCAAAGATATCTGAGATTAATCGTGCGTTTTCACCAGAGTATCGATGTAGTAAAATTCCATTGAACACATTATGCAGACAATGCTCAAAGATATCTGAGATTAATCGTGCGCTTTCACCAGAGTATCTACCAATTATATTCGCTTTTTGTATATTTTCTCTATGTAGTTTAGAACAATAATTAAATTGATGGTTGGTTGGTTGTATATTGTTCACGTCACACTCCAGAATTATTTACTCATATGGAGACGTCACCATTGCCGGTGAAGGGGCGCAAACTTTAGGCCTATGTTCTGCGCTTACGGTCTTTGAGCAGGAATAGATCTGTATCGTGTCGCATTTACTTTGACACGGGACCTTGGATTTTGCGGTCTCATCCAAAGGACCGCCCTATTTAGTCGCCTCATATATAAAGCAAGAGGTACTGAGGGCCTATTCTAACCCGAATTCCCACTTGAGATTCAATTGAAAATGACAGCTATTAAAATATATATATTTTTTATTTTGTATTGCCTATTGGGGTTATGTGGTTTATCACTGTTCTTTATCTCCACCTTTCACTCAATAGATAATTCACAGTATTTAACCGTTGAAAATGTCATAAATAACCCATTTTACAGTTTGAATTATTTTCATTAACAACCATCATAGTCCTATCTTTTTTGTCTTTCCAGTTAAGATCCAATAATCAAGTTAAAGAGAAACGTTTCAAATATTTGTTGAGAATTTCTACACTTTTGTTAATATTTACGTAGTGGAGTTAACAATTTTAGAAAGTCTCTACATCAAATCAAATTAATTAAATTCATTGCAGTTTGTTTGATTTATTTCAATATTCTCTTGAAAAGTTCGCATTATTTGGAACTAAAGGTAGATTATTGTAAGAATTTGTACATTAAATTTTAGATATATTAAAAATTGTCTACCTGCAATGAAAAAAAAAACAAAAAAAAAAAAAAACAAAAAAAAAACGGCTTCGATATCAATATTTTTTTTTTCTAATAAATAAAACAGACACCTAAAGAATTAAAAACAAAACAGTGGTGTTTTAACCATATCATCTAGAATCATAGAAAGCTTCATGAACACTAACAAAATGTGTTTCCTGTTAGCAACATTTTACGTCTCTGCAAATTCAAAAGTATTACATTTTAAACATTTATCTATTTAAAAGCCTCTTGTGTTTGATAATTGAAAAGGTATTGTTTTGTTGAATAATTTAGAACAATGTTTCAGATTGCTTTACCTTGAAATTCAATCCCCTGTTCCATTTTTCTTATTATTTTTTATTTCCTGCAGAAACTTGTCAAGCCGGTGTATTGGCCGTCTGGCCGGGGGCATCCCGGAACAGATCATATGTACTTGCCGGTATTTTCGTTTTTGATGGATCCGCCTTGCTTGTTTTGTCCGGACCATTGACAAGTTTCGGTATGGAATGTGTCACCTAGATCTAAACCTGATCTGTAATATATGTCCATCAACTACACTCTTCACAGAGACAGAAAACAATCAAAGATGCATACTCAAAACATTTACAAATTTTTATCGTATTTTTTTCTATTTATTTGAAAAGAAAAAAATAATACACCCTTTATGTGATAATATTGTTTTTCTGATTTTTCTTGTTTGTTTTCTAATTTGCAATGCGTTTGGTATTTGTACATTTTACAAACAATAACAGATATCAATAGATTCAAAAATAAGGTTTTGTTAACGCATATTTATCCGACCCATTAAGTAGAATATTATATTCGGGATTTTGACATTCCTTTTATACTTTTAATCCATTCTGGCAATATGTTAAGTTCTTTTTCATATTCAGCCAATCGTCTGGCATAATCTGCGATAGAATTAATGATAAAGATGAAGTTCTGTCACTAATTGAAAGAGCGAGCGTCTCTGTATTGAAGATCGTTTAAAATAAGTTATTTGAGGTTCTCATTTTCAGCTATATCAATATCACCAGTAATAATATGTTAAGCTGGACTATAGATGAATGAAACAAAGAACAAGAAGACGTAGGTGGATTAATTATAAAATGGTCGATATCTAGGCACTGAAAAGTTTTTTTTATAATTAAAAAGTGTGGATGCTATAGTAGAAGTATATTTGTAGGAAATACAGGAAGAATACTTGCGCTAGAAATGTGCTGGAATATAAGACTGAACTTGTTTATGACGAAGGATGCTGATTATGTTGATGGCATACATTCCTTTGTATTTGCTTTTTTTTGGAGGGGGGGGGTCTTTCGTATGTTTGTTTTTTGTTGTTATTATTGTTTTTTTTTTAAAGCTTAAGGAACTGGCGGCATGGTTCGGAAAGGATATCATTCTTAATCCGTGGTGGTTTAAAGAGCATGCAATTGGCAACATCCATAATCATAGAGTTCAATATATATTCTGATGTTGAAAAATCCAAATATAGACTAACTTTGGCGTTTTGGAATAACGTATTTTAAACTGTCAATGGAATAGAGTAAAGTTTTGTGCGAATATGACATGGAACTAATTGTCTGTTGACGTAACAAAAGTGAATCAAGCGAGACATCATGTATATTTGGCCTTTTATATGAACGGTGTATATGACTGTGTTTTCATGTTTGAGTATTTAGAAAGTCTCATCACATTCACGTTATTTTCTTGTGGATTCGTCGAATTTCCTACATCGTATACAGTATCATTGCGTCTGTATGGAAATGCAGTACATAGAGTCCTGATTCAGTGATCTTCTTGTTGTCTACAAAAAAGGGTACTTAATGTTGGAATCGTTTGTATGATGGTAATTGTTTTTCTAGAATCCTTAATCTCATGGACAAGATGGAGTTATCATGGGAATTAAAATGTTGATAGAGAAGTTGGTTACCACCATTATTCATTTGAAATCTGTGTCGCGATATTCTTTTACCAATTAAACCGTTAGTTCTTCCTACATAATTAAGCCACATACGGTACACTCAATAAAGTAGACATCATTAGAAGATTTAGAAGTCAAATTATCAAAGGTTTCGTTTCAGAAACTACGTCCGGTGAGAGTTATATTAAATGAATATTTACAACTTTTTACAGAACATTTCTAGATCGAACACATGAGATATGTAAAGAAATCATTGAAATAAATCTTAAAGGAACATAAAAATCTTTAATTTGGGTATATGCATTTTCATATTTGTACCAAAACTGATTATTTGATGACTGTGCAAATGACAAATCTTTGATATCTCGAATGATAGTCCGTGGGACACCAACCAACCCCTTAGAGGATGTTCCCCTTATTTACCCCTACAGAGTGACACCTTTTTATACTGGGTGACGAGTCAGCCAGTATTGTTTTGTTATTGTTTATATTCATGAAAAACAAATATCGAGCGGCAAGGATTCTCGGGGACAGACTGTCCGCCAACTCGAAGATTAAATGAAAAATGAAAATAACTAGCAGTGATCAATCTCATAACTCCTATAAGCAATACAAAATAGGGAGTTGTACAGTTAATCAGTTTTTAAGTTTTTAACTTAAGCTTTTCTCAAATTATAGGGCAATCAAAATTAATCTTGTTTGGCAATATAACATATCATTAGGTCAAATGCTGTCTGATATTTTTCATGCCGTTCTTGGCACGCTGAATTTGACGACTTATTACTCCGTTTACCTGATCACGATACGAGGCCCGCGATGGGTGTGACCGGTCGACAGCAGATGCTTATTTCTCCTAGGAATCTGAACCCACATCTGATGTGCCAAGGGGTCCGTGCTTGCCCAACTATCTATTTTGCATTTCTTGTGGGAGTTATAAAATTGATCATTGTTCGTTATATTCACCTTACTTTCATAAATGTAAGTATTATACTGTTGATATGTTGCTGTATATTGTTTATTGAAGCTACATAGAAAAATATGGTTGTTAATTCTATGATGGATCAATCTATAATTTTTCATTAATGAATATGTTCATTTTCTCAACTACCATATTTTCCTATAACTAAATTAGGTTTTATTGCGCATAAAGAACACCATTTTGTGATTTCAATGTATGATTTCGTTTTCTTAAAATTTCAGATTTTCAAGAGGCAGATCTTCATGCAAACTACACTCGAGTTATCCGTGTCATAATAGAAGTACTGACGGTTATCCTTAGAGATATAGTATTGCAACACATCCCGGCAGTTGACGTGGCTTTCCGAATAAATTCTGTAAAGCACAGACTGCCAAATTTATCTGCTGATCAATTGGTGACTGTAAAGAATACTGCTAGGGACAAGTCGTACGATAAATACGACATATCCCTGCTTTACATAATTCTAAGGTGAACATTTGTTTTATGAACACCTATTAAACTACAGTTGTTTAAGGAAATGTCCCTGTGCTTTGATGCACAGTCATGCATAGTACGCTATTTACGGGGGTACTAGTTGAAAAACATGTTGCTTACCTACGGTATCATGTTTCATTCTTTTACTTTAATTCTTTAGAACGGGTTTGGAGATGACTGCAATTTGTAACGGAAGGTGGTTTTTTTTAAAACTCAAAAGACTATGAATTGAAAGGATTTAACTAACCCTATTTCATCAAAGATATTGCCTATATCTATACCCCTTGAGATGTTTTCCAAATTTAAGATTTCTAACACAAATAGTAAAGACTTGAAACTTACTCAAATGTTGTAAATTTATGGAATTTGTTGATATATTTTCCCCAAAAGAGCACTGATTCTTTAAAAAGTTGCATTCGAATTGGGCCTAGATTTTTCATAAAAATTAATTTTTTTTATTTTATGTAGTAAATAAAATTCCTCTGAAGATATATTTCTTTCATGCGCAAAGTTTAATTTGATAACGATTTTTGCAAAAACCTATGACATCACACGAGGATCGATTAACCTTAAGTGCGTACAGGTACTTATTTCCATGCTGCTAGAATTAAACTTTTTAAAATTTCTATTCGTTGATCATTTAATGTAATTATTTATTAGTGATGCTTATATTGTGTTTACGCCCCTTGACAAAATATAGACAGATGTGCACAAAAAACTCGCAATTAGATAAAATAAAAGTGAAGTATGCGAAAAACGTCGACACAAATAACATATCACATAATACTGAAGCTTATTTTTTTCAATTTCATATTTTAGCTTGAATTTTTGTTACTCTTCCCCAACAATGCAAGAACATTGGACCTATTCTGATCCCGTAGTTAAATTATGAACTTAAAGACATTCAAACAGACCTATGCACTAAACTCGATAACGAAAACAAATCTGCTATCCACGATGAATTAAATTATATCAAGGGCTTATTGATTGATTGATTGATTTCGCCTACACTCAACCATTTAGCAATCATCTGGTGGCGTCCAGTTTTTATTGATGGAAGAGAGAACCCAGATACAATATACCTGGGACGAGACCACCGACCTTCCGAAAGTAAACTGTGAAACTTTCTCACTTACCGGCTATCAAGGGCTGGTGTAACCTGTCGACAGGGAATGGTCAATCCTCCTAGACACCTGATACCACATCTGGTATATCAAGGGGTCCGTTGCTGCCCAACTCTCTATTTTCTTTTGCTTAAAGGAGTTATGAGATTGATCACTGTTCGTTATCTTCACCTTTCATCAATCAACGTCCGTTTCACAATTTCACATGCATCAGAAATGTTCACAAAGATGCTTAGCTTGATGGCTGCTATAAATACTGCAGAACTGCATTTTTTATTTTTTGTATTTATATATGAATATTACCCTTGATACATTAACCATACAACTGCAATATATTGTATGTTTTAATAGGAATCTATGCAATCTACCAACACCAACAAACGGATGGGGAAAACAGGTTGACCAACACGACACTTTACTGTCAGACGACATAGAGAGAATCAGGATCTTGCGAAATGAAGTTTACAGCCACACAGCTCAATCAGAAATGTCTGATGCAGAATTTAAAAGTATCTGGATCAAATTCGAAGAAATTTCTATTCGAATGGAAACACATATGCCAGGAAATAGCTATAGAACAGTACCTATCTTTTATGCATTTCCGGAATTTAATTTTTGTTAGAATACTAACAACATAATCATGCCGGGTGATTTTGTTTATTTGAGGTTCATTTTTGGTTAAAATGAGAACTGTTAGATTGTTTATCTCTGGCATGGTTGAATATCAACAAAATTGATGATGTTCAATTATTACATTAAGAAAAGAACTGCTATGGTCGTGAAACAAAAAGTTTAGATATCATAAAGAAAATAGAAGTAACAAAAATAAAAACACTGATCATATATATATTTGTAATGGAATAATAGTATTAAAGTAAACACCAAGTATATTAATTGACAAAACCAACTTCAACTTCAGCTTTGCCCTTTGTTAACGACATGAAATAATCATATTTTTCATAAATTCATCTTGACAGTTTCTTCAAAAAGGGTAATTGGGTACTGATTGCAACATGGCTCCTCGTCAACAGTTTGAGAGAGTCGGTTTCATTTATATATGTTGATGTGAACTGTAAACTAGCAACATAACTTAATGAGAAACGGGGTGACTTCAGCTTCCTTTAACTTTGTTACAATATCCCATTATCACCTTCAGGTTATGTTGATGTCTCGTAACTGATTCGATACGCAAGAGCTTGTTTTTTTGTGATCAATTTTTTAAATCGAGACCAACCGTTGTAAAATAAGTTTATGTTATAGGGATTTTAGCCATCTCGATCAAACTATTGATGAAGAGCCATGTTGCACTCAGTAACCAATTACCTTATTTTGGCATTCCGCCAATTTAATGGCATTATTATGATCTTATTTTGCAAATAAAACCTGTTGTTAGGACGTGTGTCATGCAAATTGTTAAAAAGTTCTTTACATAGTGATTTTGACTACGGATTATTCCTTTTATCTTATCAAGATATAGGACTCACGGCGGGTATGACCGGTCAATAGGGGATATTTACTTTTCCTAATCACCTGACCCAACCTCTGATGTGCCCAGGGGTTCATGTTTGTACCACTAGTCTTTATGTGATTTACTGTATGAGATTGATCGATGTTCGTTATCTTCGCTTTTTCATATCAGTTTCTGAACATTTTCTTTACATTGTAGAAACTACAAGACCTAAAATGTTGTTACCTAGACAAAGAGTTGGAGAGACTGTATTATACTCTTAGAGATTCACAGAACAGAGGTATTCAGCATTTATCAAATAATACAATTATTACTATTAGCAAAGGACATTTGTAACCTCAAATAGTAGTAAGCTAATTTCAATACACGCATACTTGTAGACATAAAACGTCTCCTGTTACAAATTCGCGATACACGGGTCGTGGATGATATTCCTTCCGAATCATGCCGCCAGTTCCTTTAGCTCGAATGTGCACACAAAGTAATATATGCCGTCAACATAAGCAACATTCTTCGTCATAAGAGTTCCGTCGCGTATTCCAACTTATTTCAAGTTCATGTCTACACCCTATATTTCCTACAAATATACTTCTACTATTGCATCGAATCTTTTAAATTATGAACAAACTTTGCAGTGCCTAGATATAGACCATGTTATACTTAAGGTAGTGTTTGCATAGGTCACTGAAAATTAATAAAACTGATTTTTTATTTTCTTTTTTAATATAATTTGTAGTTGACAGTAGTTGTAACTCATTATGAAAGTATCATATATGATTTTCATGGGAATCGTGATGCTAAGGTTGTCATAGTAACCCATCTTTTCGACTTTCCGTAATAAATGGTACATGTGTTTCAGATGGTGTTTAAAATTGAAAAAAGAATAAGTGATACAAAGTTTATATCAAATTGAAGTTAAAGTTTTATCTAATATATATTTTGCATTAAGATATCGATTTACTTTTCATAGGAAATACATGTAGTAGCACGGCTGCTTATGAGCAATTTTGCTATTTTTAGAAAACAACTATTTACCAAAGCAGACATATTTTCACCCCCTGAGAAATAAATGACCAATGATTTTTATTTTTATATATGTTATAACATATGTGAATAGCACTGTTTCTTGAAAGTATCAATATTAGTTTTCACGTTAGCTATGACGCTGAGCACTATAGTACACCCCCCCCCCCCCGCTTTCCATATATAAATGCTGTAGGTGAAAATATAGATAAATATGTATCTTAAATGTATTTTTTAAACTCGTATTAAAACTATTAAAATGTTTTTATGTTTATTATTGAATTTATACCACATAGAATGATCGTACTGTTCCTTTGGAGATGTATTTGTTACTTTCTGTTTGAAAGTACTAATATATTCATGCTCTGTAAATGTATGTTGAAAACGCGGGAAATATAACGCAGCCGATGTAAACTGTGCTTTGTGACGTCGTATTACCAGTAAAGTGTTTTTTTTCCCTTTCAAACCAAGCGACTTTGTTACTTTTGATATTATAAGAATGAACTGAACTAATTGAAAAAGAGATATCAGCAGCAAGTGCTAATATTTCTTAAATAATTTTCCCTCAAAATGACGCGTTTACGAAACCCGTGTTTCCTCAGCCAAACGGTTTCCCTTGGATATTATATATCCTGCATTTTAGATTATGTGCACTAACACTGTATACATGTCATGAAATTTATAACATTATATTATTATGAATTTAATAGACCTAGTGGTTTGAAAATTAGATTTACATTTTTAAGACTGAAAATTAACAGGGGAAGGGTTATATTGAGACTTAAACTATGACTATTATTTAAAAGATGATAAAAATGTAAGGAATTTTTCATTTGTATTTTAATTTCACCTGTATATTTCTAAACATGTTTTCACTTTACCCTGCGTCAGGTTATATCTGACAAGTCTTTGTTTACATCGTCTGTTGTTACTGATGCGCTTGGCGCGATGTATTACGGAATCGGAAACGATAATAGTCTCTCGTTAGATGCTATATGAATATACCAAGTGATGTCTTGTAATCACTACCTTAATCCACCTACGTGTTTTTGTTCTGTTCTTTGTCTTCTTTCAAATATAGTCCAGATGGACTTGGCATTACTCTTGATGTTGATATAGTAGAAAATGGGGGCCTCAAATCACTTATTTTAAAATGTTCCAAATACAGAGCAGGTCGGTCAATCAATTGGTGACAGAACTCCATTTCTATTATGAATTTTGTCGTAGAATATGCCCGACGATGGGCTAAATATGAAACAAAAAGCTTAATACATTCTTAGAATGGATTAAAAGTGTGAAAGGAATATCAAAATCCCGCATTAGACACATCAAAACAAAAGTATGTGCCATTTATTCTTCTGTGTTTAGTCAACCAGACGTAATAAAATAATTCAATAGGTTACATGAGGAATATGTTTTGGTTCCAGCTGACACAGCTTGTAACAACATTGTGTTTGTTTCTAAGGCTGATTATTACAACTGTCTTTAAACGAATTTTGCGTTAATTACCCTTTGTTAACCGTAATTGTCCTTCAACTGCGCTTTCAAAAGATGAAATTCTTCAAAACTATTCTTAAATTTTACACATGTTTAATATCGCATTCAATGGGTCGGATGGATATGAGTTAACGTACAAATACTGGATTCCTAACCTTCATATAAACCCTTACAAACAAAGATACATCGCTGGATCCAGTAAGTGTTCTATCAAGCCTCTATCCTTGCTCCTCACGAAAATATTAATAGCTGTGAGAGAAGAACCTTAAAACGTACTATGCGACTACAGATGCCAAAAGGGGTGCAAATCAAACAAAGATTCTAAAACATTCTAGCGAACTTTAAATTGCAAAAAGCTTTACTCAAATCAACAATACCAGCTCATATGACTTTTCAATACTTTACACGACCATCACCCACGATAAATTAAAGACTTTGCTTTTTAATTTTATTGACAGTTGCTTCAACAAATATGGAAAACGGAAATATTCATATCTAGTAATTAGTCATCCAAAAACTACCTTGTTAAACACCACTCTGATTCCACGCACAAGTACTCTGAAGCTGGAATTTTAGATAACAATTGCCATTCATATATCGATTCGATGTATCCCGGTGAACTGGATATAAAAGACATCGCAAAGTCATCCACTTATGCTCGTGATCATTGCCTTTCAATGCTAACTTTCATACGATCTACCATAACACTCCTACATGAAGACATTCTTCTTTAGATTTCAGAACGTTGAAGAAACCGGTATCTGCCTTATCATGACGCCTTTTGAAGACATCTTTAGCATTTTTATCATTTAGAATAGTAAATCAAATTGTTCTTGAAAGCGGTGCTGTATCGACGATATCAACAAACCAAACATGATATTGTACCGATGTCGATAAGTACCGCTCTAGTAACCACATACCTTTGTTGACGATTTTGTGTCAATATAGAATCACGATCGTTTTCTTAAGTTAGTGTTAGAACTGAAATAGGAATTATTTTTTCTTCCTGTCAATATCGTCCATATCGACGATATCGTATAGACATCGTATTATGATCGTTTTTGTAATGGTTGTGTATTAACTAAAAGAGGATTGATTTATCTTCCTGAGGATATTGTCGATATCGACGATATAGTGTTGACATCAAATCACGATCGTTTTGCTTAACACAGTTTTAAAACTGAAATAGAAAGGATTTCTCTTTCTGTCGATATCGAGTCATGATCGTTTTGCTTAACGTAGTTTTTACATTATGCTGTATAGACAAGACTTTCGCATTCAAGATAAAAAATGTCGATATAGACGATATCGACAGTGTAGATAAACTAAATGCTGTGTATATTAAGACTATTTATTCAAACACATTCGAAATAGAAGTTGTCGATGTCGATACGATATCGTTCTGAGAATGTTGATATCAACGATATTGACATCGCATGCAGATATTATGCTGTGTATACCGAGACTTTTAATTCAAACGCATTCAAAATAAAAATTGTCGATACCGATACAATATCGTTGCGTGAATTTCTATATGGACGATATCTACATGTACATCGTTAACAGGCACGGCGATATCGACCTGATATCAATTTGATATCGTCGATATCGAAATCGGATTAGATCTTGGACATTTATAATCAATTTGTATAGAAACAGCTTTCTATGACGTCAAAAAGGAGAGTCTTTGATTATCATAAGGAATAGTAGTGGAAATGGTTGAACAGTAGTAAATTTTGATGGTATTGATTATGAAAAGTTCCATGATTATAGATTTACTATGAGTTCATATTTGATTTACATCAATCCTTGCATATGTTGTGGCACAATACGTTTGAAGTTTCTACTTCAGAGCTGTCACTATTTTCCTGAGGAGTGGCTGAGCACTTTTTAAATTCTGCAATCAAAATATGAAGATAACGAACAGAGATCAATCTCATAACTTCTACAAGGAACACAAAATTAGAAGTACAGCAAATACGGTAAAACGGACCCCTTCATATACCAGATGTGGGATCAGGTGCCTAGGACGAGTAAGCATCCTCTGTTCACCGATAGCACCCGTCATGAGTCTAATATCTTGATTATATAAACGGAGTAATCCGAAGTCAATATCAGTCTGCTAAGAACGGCCTACATAAGTTGGACATGCTTTATTCAATGACAGGTTGTATTGGTATATTAGATCGTAATGACGGTGATAAAATTTGCAAAATGCTGACTTTCAACGAGAGCAGGTGGTAATGAGATAATACTACATAAATACAGAGAGCTGACGATGGAGAACCTGAAGACATCCCGTTTGACATCAATTTTATTTGCTAGTTTCCCGTCAACACCTATGTTTTATGAAATATCTAAGAATGAAGCAGTTTTGGAAGACTCTGTTGTAACTTTTATTTCAAATCAACTGGGATATATAGAATCGACATACGAATGAAAATGATTATTGCTAATAAATAAAACAATGCATCTAAAGGTCAAGTTGAAAGTCACAGCAAGATACTGTTTCTTCTCACGTAGATGCTTGTGAGTAAGAATATAAAAACTTGATATAGGGGCACAGGTCATATCCATGTATATATGAGTAGTTCAAAAATCCTTACAAACATAGAGACATTGTTCGATCCAGGAATTGTTCTCTATAGCCACTATGATGCTGATAATAATGTCTAAGTTTAAAAAACTAGTTTGTCTTGTATTCCATTCATGAACACAATTCATGGCCATGGAAATTCCGACAGACTGTTGAAAGACCTGATCACCAAAGTATACGAAGATATTGTCAATGAGGAACTCTAGTGTATTTTTTAATTTCAACTTCAGAATAATTGTGCGTGGAATCAGAGTGGTGTTTAACAAAGTAATGTTTACGATGACTGATCACAAGATATGCTTTCCACGTTTGTTGAAGAAGCAACTCTCTATGATTTCAAAATGTATAGTCTTTAATTCATCGTGAGGAATGGTCACCTAAAGTGTTGAAAAGTTATACGTTTCGATGTTGTTGGTCTGAGAAAAGTTTTGCGATTTCAAGTTAGCTAAAAGTTTGTTAGAATTTTTGAGAATCCACATTTGATTTACACCACTTCTGGTATATTTAGTCGCACAGTAAGTTTGCAGTTTCTCCCTCACAGCTGTTACTATTTTCATGAGGAGCAAAGATAGGGGCTTGATAGACCACTTACTGGATCCAGCGATATTCTTTGTTCGTAAGGGTTTTTATGTAGTTTACGAATCCAGTATGAGCAAGGTAACTCATATTCATTCGACTCACTGACTACTAATACCAAATGAGTCTAAACCTGAAGCATAGTTTTGCAGAATTTCAGATTTTAATACTCCTCTTATACATCTTCTTCATTGTTACAAAGTGTCAAGGTCATCCTCCTCATATTCATCACATCGTTTGGCATAATCTTGGACGTAATCCATGATAGAAACAAAGTTTTGTCGTCATTTGAAAACATATGGTTATATCTGAATTTTAGACCATTTAAAACGATCAAGATATTTCAGGTCGTCTTTTTTTTGGTCAAAGAGAACACTCTTGTTCATGTGTATGTTAGGGTGCATCTCGTTAATTCTAAGCAATCTTCCTTCACTTTCTCGTTTTATAGTAAAACAAAAAGAATTATGAATGTATCATTTTCTTGATTTCACCCCTGTAGTCGTGAAGTTCATAGAACATTTCCAAGATCTTTCAACCATTGAAAATGTCATTGTGGGCAAAACTAAAATATTAGCTATTACATCGATGTTCTTATCAGAAAAATAATTTTATATTTTTAGAATCTGTTGTCAAACACGTCCTAGATATCTGGAGAAAAGAAAATGAAAAGTTTGTTGTCACAAGAGCATGCAAACAAGTGGAAGATAAACTGAGAAATTCAACGCATATTACTGTGGTTGGAAACATGGGGAGTGGAAAGACTAGCATTGTAAACCATATCGCATTAATTTACGAGCAGATGGGTTGGCAAGTATATCCGATTGATGAGGCAAGAGAAATCAAACAGTGTGTGAACTTGAGAGATAACATGCAAATGATATTTATTTTCAATGACCCAATAGGAAAGCAGTCTTTAGATGAAATTGCCTACTATTATTGGAACAGGTTAGAGGATTTCTTGAAAATGTGTTTTGATTCCGAGAAACTAAGCATAAAACTGTTAACTACCTGTAGACGCTGTGTAATCCGTGACAAACGTGTCCAGTGTCTCTTGAACAAGCCAAACTCTGTTATCGACGTCGACGATGAGCACACTAGGATGACAGAAGAAGAGAAGCAGGAAATTTTGAGCAACTATACCGGAGATCACTTCAGTAAAGAGGAAATGCAAAGCGTGCTAGCTTATGACACAGCATTCCCTCTACTATGTCGCGTATATGGGGAAAAACATAACTTTCATGCTAAAGGTGTAGAATTCTTCAAATTTCCTGAAGAAAGTGTAATGAAAGAGATAGAATATTACATGCGTCTTGACAAAATGAAGTTCCTAGCTTTAGTCATGTTAGTAGTGTGTAGTAACAATTTTCGTATAAGTTTTTTTGCAGATTCCACAAGATATATCCATACATTTGAGAATGCATGTGATATGTGTTGTATGTCTAGGGAAATCCCTAGGGGACTCCTGTTGGAAACCTTTGAATCATTGGAGGGATCTTTCGTAAAGAGAGTTCGAAACAAGTATCATTTCATCCACGACTTTGTCATGGACATCACCACATTATTACTTGGAAAAGCTCACCCGAAGGAAATTCTTCTCTACTGCCATAGTGCTTTTATCAGGAAAAAAAATCGTATCTTAGAAAAACCCAGTGATTTCGAAAAACCTGATCATATTATCTATCTTGAGAAACGACACATTAATTATCTAGTGGACCGTTTTTTGTTAGATCTGACAGGAAAAAATGTCATGGATGTGGTGCTGAGTCCTAGTCTGAGAAACGAGGAAGTAATTCACTGTTTCATTTCAAAACTGGAAACATACTCCTCAGATGCATTATTTGGAAAACTGTTATTGACGCAGTTGGATATGTCAAAATTAATGGAATATGACGATAGCAACAATGAGTGCTTTACAAAACTTGATCTCATTGCAACAGCAGGTTTTACATCATCGTTCCTTTTACTGCTTTTATACAATCATGACAACATTTGCAGCTATATTTTAGGGAGAATGTCCTCCTTTTCAGAAGCAACGGACCATCTGGTTTCACAATCAATATTTCCAATTGTGTGTGCGAATGGAAATATGACATTAGTACAACAGATTTTGTATATAATCGGCAATGATGTAGTGCATCAAACCTGGGGAAAAAACATGAAGATATGCTCGATACATATTGCATCTGTCTTTAACAACATTGATATTCTTCTGTTTCTCTTAGATCAAATGCATGTGAATGTCAATGTGAAATCAGAGAGAGGCTTCACTGCCATTTTTCTTGCAGCATCCAGTAAACACGTTGGTGAAGCTGCTGTTCAGGCAGGGCAAACATTAAATTCTGTATCAGTTTTACTAGAACGCGGTGCGGACGTAAATACAGAGTCATTTTCTGGTGCCACTGCCGTTTACATGGCAGTACAGAACGGTCACTGCAATATCTTACGAATTTTAGTCAGAAACGGAGCTAATCTGAATTCGACAAGATTAAAAGGAGGTGATAGCCCCTTACATACTGCAACACAAAGTGGCTATGCTGATGTAATGGAAATGCTGCTAGACAATGACTCTGAAGTAGATATGCGCACTGTTTCTGGGGCAACACCTCTATTTATTGCAGCGCAAGAATGTGATAGCAAAATAGTAGAACTTTTATTGAGATATTCGGCAAACGTGAACATTTGCAGAAACGACGGTGTCAGTCCATTAGCAGTAGCGGCTTCAAAGGGAAAATCTGAAGTTGCAAAGCTGTTATTGTACAAAAAAGCTGATGTTGATGTTTGTTCAAGATCTGGCATTTCGCCCCTGTTCATTGCAGCACAAGAGGGATACAGTGATATTGTAGCATTATTGCTCAACTATGGAGCACATATTAACTCAAAAACAGAAAATGGTGTAACTCCTCTTTTTGCAGCATGTATGAAAGGTAATTATAAATCTGTAGAAGAACTTTTGAAAAAACATGCAAATGTGAATTTGTGTGAGAAAACAGGAACTTTTCCTCTGTTTGTAGCCTGTGAAAAGGGATTTAGTGATATTGTGGATCTTTTAATTAAGAAAAATGCAAGGGTAAACTTATGTGAGTCAGTTAACAATCGAAGTCCTTTATTTATTGCTTCAGCAAGAGGGCATTATCCAGTGATTGAAAAACTGTTAAAGGCTAAAGCTGATGTAAACAAATGCAGTAACGATGGCGAAAGTCCACTTTTTAAAGCGGCAACAACAGGTGATCCACAAATAGTGAAGTGTTTGCTCGAAAATCATGCGGATATAAATCTTCAGAACAGTGATGGAATGCCTCCTTTGCATATCGCTGCACACTTTGGCTACAAGGGCATTGTGCAATTACTTCTAAAACATGGTGCTAACCCAAAAATCATTGCTCTGAACGGGAAGAATGCATATGATATAGCACGGACACAAATGCATTTTGATATCGCTGAAATAGTTGCCTCCGGTATTCAAACGTTGAAACATGATAGGAAAAAGAGAGATTGTGAGATTCTATAGACATATATACAAACTCATGTTTTCAGTATTTCCAATATGGAATACATGACTAAAACCTATGGAAATACATGAAAGGAATGTTTAGTTATACCTTCAACGAGTTCTATCCGTTAAGGATAAAATGACTTGCCATCAGAATCACCTTGTGTCAACATCATTTTTCCACATTTTTTTGAGTAGTTTATCGATAACTTTGAAAAAATGTATCTTGAAAAAAAAAACCCCACTTACTTTACTCGAAATTTACTTTTCAGATTGTTTTAGAGATGAACAGTCTTGTAACGTACAATATATATGTAGTGATATTTTTGCATTATTCAATATGCTGATAGAGTGCACTGATTGAAATGGAAATATTACGCCATATGAAATATAGAATGGAAGCAACCATTTTCCAGTTTTATTTTCAGAAATCGTTACCAATTTTGTCATTAAATAAACATATTTCTTCCTTCATATAAAGGTACAAGCCCGGTACTCCCTCTACCGGTGCTTTGAAATTTAACTTTCTTCCATCATACGAATTCACTACGAAAATTACATCAATATCATATATGTAATATAAGAGCTGCATATTCTTGCCATTTGTGATTGACTAACTTTATACCGGATGATATTTCGTCATGTGAGTCACTCAGGAGTTCAATTGTTATTGCTGTTGTCCGTCATCGTTCGCTGTCCGCATTGCGTCTCTGTAACTACATGGTCATTATTCCTGCTTCATGTTCAGGAGTAATTAAGATGTTCAGGTTTTGATCTCTCACTCCCTAGACCAAAGAGGCACACTGACCTTGAAATTCATAATTTAAGTTAAATGTCCCATAACTTTGAGGACAAATGCACCTGGGCTAGGGGTAAGCTTTAAGGTCAGGGCTAAATGAGTGTGGTGAAATGTAATATATACTGTACACACGGTTATGAAAAGATGTCGATGTTTAAATATTAAAATGTGAAAATAATGTGCCCAAAGGTATGATATTTGTAACCTTGTATTTATCCATGTAGTATACAAAGCGATGTATAATACAGGCACGTATAATCAGAGGGGCGTTGCACTTTATTCTAATAACGTATGTTTTCTGTTATTGACTTATGCAGATTAATATATATTTAGTAACCTTTTAGTAATAGTGTAATAGAATGTAAGTCATAGTAATGGAAGTTATGAATTAAATCCATGTATAGAACAACACATCCCCACGATTTAAGAAATCCAAGTTTGTGAAAAGTTGACGTATTACAAGTCGCAAGGCACTACATCCACCCGCTTCAGGATTTAAGAAATGGGAGTTTGGGAAAACATTAGATATAATGGGTTGTGCTTCACACCCAACCTAGGCCCCTGCAATCAGGATTTTAAAAACATGTTTGTTTTCGATTTTTGTAAGTGGCTTTTAGACAGTCTTCTCTGGCTGTCCCCGCAACCCCCCCCCCCCCCAACAATTTGTGCCAGTAATAAAATCACTAAATAGATAATAGATAACATAGGGTGGAATTTCGAATGTCCGGTCGGGCTCGGGATCCTTTGGTATTGTACGTGTTGCTCTGTGTTGTTTGTTATTCAAAACTTGTGAAAGAATGTCAAATCTTGTTATAGAGATGGTTGTATTTCTTAAGATTTTTTTTTCACTTTTTGATCTGTCACATTCATATGGTCGTCTTACTGATATTTGTAATATTGCACATTTAGATTTTTATAATTCAAAAAATGAAATATATTTTAAGTAATATTTATTGTTATTATTATTATTTTTATTTTATTCATTTATAAAGCTCAAATTTACCTATAGTTTATATGCCCTGTACAATGTTTGTGCTAATAATCATTGATAGTATACTAATAAAAGACCTGCTGAAAACACTGTAATATTAGCTGAATCTGCAAAAAAAAGTCCAACTTTTTTTAATGTATCGTTTTTGTATTGTTAGACTTGAAATTTGATGCTCAATGCCGAGAAAATCAAAGTTGTCTTTGTTTGTAAGAATCATAATTTAGACAATATTACTGTGATAATACAAATCTATTCTTGTTTATTTCCTATATATTTATTCATTTTTCGGTTGAATGTATTTTTGAAAAGTTTATCAAATTTTCTCTTGTCGAATTGAGTAGGACTTCTACTGCGCATCGGACTAAATTGATTTTCTTATGTGCATTGAATTGAGTCGATCTTTTTGTAACGCTTAATTTCAGTTGTCATTAAGTATTATCCAATAGTCATGATTCATCTTTAACTATAAGTTACCGTAAAAATCTTGTAAAACAGAGTAATGTACATTTTTACTTTGAAGATATGTCTAGATCTATCAGGTGCATATTGTGGTACGTAAGATTCATATTTACTTAGGTCTTACTTTACTACAATATTTTTGTGTATGCCTCTTATTCGTAATTGTAACATTTATATTTTATTGTATTTTTGCATTTGAAGTTGTTTAAGTATATTTTCAGAATTTGTTTTTAAGTTCAAAGATCCATTTCTTATAGAACATATTTTCCTATCATAAACGTATGCTGTATTATTGGTAACTAATTGTCAACAGTTTATCTTTACTATAGAATTGTACTTTTCATTTTATATATTTGTCATTTGCTTTCCTTATTGTCAAAGTCTTATACATCTCTACAAAAATGATTTACATAAAGCCGAATCACGCCTCCTTCATTGCTGCCCGATTACGATATGATTTTCGTGGTGAACAATTGTCTGTAGTTGCTGAATTTCAATATTTAGGTGTAGTTTTTCTAGAAAGAATTGTTTTAAGGTTGATGTGTGATGTCATAGGTTTTTGCAAAAATCTTAATGAATTAAACTTTGCGCATGATAGAAATATATCTTTCTGAGAAATTTTATTCACTGAATATAAAAAGTAATTAAAATTCTGGTAGATAATTGATACTGAAAAAGTTTACATTTTCCATAGATAATCAATTATCTATGATTTAAAAATGTTGTCAAGGACAATGCAGATTTATTGTACCACAACCAATTGAAACTGACAGGTTTTGAGGATTGATATATCCAAACAAATATGCACTCTATTTCAGAAACAAGAATTAGATGATGAATTTCATTATTTGTTCAACTGTATGTATTTTATTCCAGAAATGTATATATGCATGCCAAACCGCTTAACTGATTGTTCAATACTAGTAGACATAGTGAATTAGTGAATTGTGAAGACAAATCTACTATGATAGGCCTTTCCAAATTTATCAAGATACTAATGTCCATATTCATATAATATTACCTTCACGTTGTTTTCATTCATTGTGTTCAACAATGTTTATTATTGAATGTAGTTTTTGTACTACTATGCTTAACGTGGAAATAAAAAAAAAAATCAAAGTTTCTGTCTATTTTCCCGCGGAAGTTTTAAGCGAGCAGACGTATTTTGAGAAGACTCTGCACTAGTGATGTAACGATTATCGCCGACATTCGATTGTCGATCGTTAAGAGGTGATCGATTTCGATTATCGATTTCAGATTTCATAATCGATTGTCGCTATTAGGTTAGGAACGAATTACGCGAATAAAACATGTACGAATTAATTAATACCATCCGCTAGAAAATTTAAAAATGGCAGCCGATGCAAATAACAACTTGGAGAAGATAATATACGAATATCCTGGAAAAGCAAAGTTAGATGTTTGGAAGTTTTTTGGATTTTATAAGAAAAAGGATGGTCCTCCCATTAAAGAAAATCTCGGCATGTCGTTTGCTGTATGTAAAGTGTGCAGGAAGACTTACAGCAACAAAGGTACATATATCAGGCTTTAATTTAAGAGACGTTATTCTAATTGAAAGTGAATGATATGATAATGGCAGTATGCACTATTTCTCAATCGATTTATTGAAACTCTACTATTCTTTACTGAGAAAAAAATGCGTGTTTATGTACATTGCATATAGTGCGAATTTTCTCCGATACATGTACTATAATGCAGTTGTATCTGATATGTTTTATGTTTAACGTACATGTATGAAAATTATTTCATGACATATCCAACGGAAAATTTGAGGAGGGCAACCAGGGCACTGGCTTTACTTTTTCAACCCTCAATTTTGAAACATAACAATATTCAATTAGAGAATTCTGTGCAAAAACTGATTGCATGTAGTGTTAAATGTTGGGAAACACGACATTTATTTTGTTTTATTATATCTTCTTCAGGTAATACTACAAACTTCAAAAATCACATTGATAGCGAACATGGTGGTAGTTTGCCCAAAAATATGCCAACCAAGCAACATCAGCCATCCATTGACACATTTGTGAATTCGAATACACAGAAAGGAAAACTGAATGTTGACAGACAACATAAAATTGATGATTCCCTCAACAAACTTATAGTTGGAAAGGTCATACCAATTAGCATTGTAGAGAATGTGTACTTTAGATACTTTGTTGCCCTTCTGGAACCGAGGTACAGAATACCATCAAGATTTACAGTGATATCTAGATTAGAAAAAAAGAAGGAAGAAATTGGAGCAAAATTAAATAATGATTTAGAATCGGTCAAAGACATTTCCATCACACATGATGGATGGACTTCATTGAACACGGAGTCGTATTTTACCACAACAATACACTACATCGACAGGTCATGGGAACTGCAGAGTGCTGTGTTAGGTACTGTGAAAATGGAATTAAGTCATACTTCAGAAAACATAGCAAAAAGTCTGCAAAAAACACAACTACAATGGAAACTTCCACAGCCAATTGCTACAAGTGACAATGCAGCAAATGAAGTAAAAGCATATGAAATTCTAGGTTGGAGCAGGTTCGGATGTTATGGGCACCGTATTAACTTAATTGTGAAGCACTCGTTCTTGGTGAAGGAAGTTGATAGAATCTTGGGAAAGTCGCGCAAGTTGGTAACCTTTTTTCACAAATCAAGCAGTGTCACAGAAATGCTTCTTTCAAAGCAGAAACTATTACTGAATCAGGAGCAAGTTGGGCATAAACTCATTATTGATGTCGCAACTCGATGGAATTCTACTTTGTATATGCTCCAACGCCTTGTGGAACAGACACCAGTTCTCATGGCACTTGCAAATGATCCAGATCTCTCAAAAATAGCATCCAACACGTTGAAGAATTGTGTGTTCAGTTTTCAAGAACTAAGCATTGTTGAAAAACTTGTTGAACTTCTTTCACCATTTGAGAAAGCCACAACTATTCTGTGTGCTGACAAGTACCCAACCATGCATAAAGTATTGCCAGTTATAACCAAATTGTTACGGATCGTAGAGTTAAATGATGAAGACCTGCCAGTCATAAAACATATAAAACAGCATATGCAACTGGAAATGGACAAGAGGGCTTTTTCAGAGGACATTTCAGTTATCGCATGCATGATGAATCCATTCACGAAAGATTTGAATTTTGCACCAAATGATAGGGATCGGGCTCGCATGTTATTGGGAGAGATGGTGTCAGTTCTTGATGTGAATCCAGTCCAGGTGAAACAAGAGAAAGTTGATGACAAAATTGTTCCTGCACTACCCTCTCTACTCTCAATGAATTCTCAGCCTGAAGAACAAGTATCCCCTGATGGAGGAAGTGAGCCAGACACTCAGCCACTGAAGACAAAAAAAAACTAAAATCTGCAGATACTGACGATTGGCTAGATGATATTGTAATTACAGGAGAAACGAAGGAACCCACAGAGAATACTGCATATTTGGAAGTTGAACGTTTTTTTTTGGAAGCAAACTTATTGACGAAGATCAAAACCTTACTGTTTTAGAGTGGTGGAAGAAGAATGAAATCTTCTTCCCCAGAATAGCTCTAATCGCCAAAAAATATATGTGTGTTCCTGCTTCTTCTGTGTCTAGTGAGAGGGTATTCAGTCTTGCAGGTGAAATTGTAAACAAGAAACGAAACAGGCTGCATCATAGTCATGTGGACTTTTGATATTTTTGAACAAGAATTTGAAATATTGATAGTTGCATGTAACAAATGCAATGATAATGAAGTTAGTTAACACTAAAATATGTGTTTGGTCACAGACTGTGTAGTCTTTGAGTTTGAACATGGAGACTTTATTTTTCTTCCAGGAAAGTACACAACAAATCTGTTTAATGAAGACTTTTATTGTCATTTATTGACATGTTTCTATTATAGTTGCAAGTAGCAATTTTACAGACCGATCTTCATTCTGTAGTTTTGTTTACATGTTAAAATAAAAGATGGAAACGGTTTACATTTATTTCCTATAAATAAATTTAAAAGAATATTGGAAAGTAAAAATTTCGATTAATCTGATTATCGATCGATTGAACACATTCGATTATTATCCGATAATCGATTATGATTTTTTTTCCGATTATACAACACTACTCTGCACTGTAGTTGTGATATTCGATTAGTCTATGTAAATTCGGTTTATTTGTTAATATATGTGTTTGTAAGTGTTTTTCTGGTGTTGTTCAGTTTTTAAAAAATCATATTATTGGCGTCGCCGGGAAAATCCTTCTGCCCACCTGCGCTGCGGATCATAGAGGGGGCCGCATGGTCGAAGGTGGGATCCATTTTTAAATGCAGGGTTAATTATCATCGTAAATTTATTTTGAATCACTTCCATGCTTTTCGTAATTAATGCATTTTTCAGATTTTGTGTAGGTTTGAGTCCTGGTAGTAATTCCAATGGCGTGATGTTTTGGCCGAGGTTGTCCCAGATGGTTAGAATAGGGGGCCATCCAGGGGGTAAGGCTGTCAGGCAGGACATCTTGGTGGGCACCCGGGTGGGGAAGAGGGTTCCCCGGGGGGCAAGGGTTTTCCGGAGGTGACATGTGTGACTTTACTAGACGGACAGCCAAGGATTGAATGCGTGGTCACATGATATACTTCAAATGGACCAAATTTACCATCTAGATTGAATTAGTTCTACTGTAGTTTCAACTCAGGGACCGGGAACCGGGACAGTTAACCTCTCACAGACACTGAAGTATCGGTTCCAAATGATAAGAGGCCCGGCTAGAGCTAATTAATCATCTGTTGTAATTAGCGGAGATGATGGTATGGAGATTGTGGGGTGTCCTGGGAATGTAGATAACTCTTCCAAGGGCCTCTGCCAGATTTGATTTGGGGTATCACCTATAGATACAGGTTGAGATAGCTTGCCTGCAAGTCGACTAGAGAGTTGTCATGGGTAAACGTGACCCGTTATATTGGACGATCGGGTTAGTTGTCCCAGCATGGTGTTTGTGCCATGCTCTAGAGCCCGGATAAATAACGGGATTGTACCTTGGGAAACACTACTTACATTAGTTCTACTAATAGTACCGGAGGGGAACATACAAGTAGTTATATTAATGACCAGCCTCAGTCCCCCAGCATGTGCCGAGCCGCACAAGCGGAAGTTTTCCCGGACCCCTTGTCACAAGTACATCTTTCAGGATCAGTCAAGTGCTATTGCATCACAGTTATCAGGGTTCCAGGTTAGTGATTTGCCCGTGGGATATATGCGCAATGCAGACAGGGGATATGTTTTGAACTTTCACCTGTCAGACAGGTAATGAAACATTATAGCATGTAAAAGTCGAGATATCCATTGGTTAGGCATATCCATACAGATGGTAGGGATGGCCCCGACTTGTTTAGCCAGTGTGTGTTGATTGGTCCGTTTCTAGGAACTGGGACTTAAAACAGGTCGCAGAAATTGTTCCAAAAACCCTTCGAGTGTTCCGGTTTGAATGGGCAAACCAGCAGTGCGGAAAGCCGGTGTGATAGAGCCAGACTCCCCCCCATAGTGAGACTTCCACTCGCGGAAGTTTGGCTCTAAAGTGAGCCTTCCCTCTGCGGACGTTTAGCTCTAGAGGGAGTCTTCCCGCGGGAGTCTGGCTCTAGAATGAGCCTCCCCCCGGAAGTCTGGCTCTAGGGTGAGCCTTCCCCTGGTAATTTCGCTCTAAAGTGAGCCTTCCCCCAGCAGAATTGCTCTAGAGCAATAACACCCTCTTGAAGTCTCGCTCTAGAGGGACACCCCCGCTTTCATCTCCCCCCCCTACCCAAACTATGAAATAAATTTTAGTTGATCGGACAGGGAATTTCCTACCTACCTAACCGCTCTACCTACCTACTTATTTACCTACCTACCTGAAGTTGTACAAGTTTAAAAGCATAACTGATATTTGTACGCAGATGAGAAGAAACATAAATTTGAAATTTCCTCATTTCGTTTTTCAAACTTCTAAAACCAACCAAGGCATAGATATTGTGTGGGTCAAAGTTCAAGGTCTATAGGTTTACAGGTCAAACGAAATTACTTATCAATTCAAATGTGTTTTATTCACCGTCTTCTTCTCTTGAGTTTAAAGAACGACTTCAGGAGGTATGCTACACCAGATATTTGATATGGATGAAAAGTGGAGGATATTTTGAAATAGTAAACTTTCAACTTTTCTTTATTTAGTCAAAAAAATGCAGTTTTGATAGAAAGCAATCTGAGAAAAATTTAAAACCCATGATGGACTCGAACACACGATCTATAGATCAGCAGTAGACGTGTTTTTTGTCTCTTTTATTGCAGTCGACATGCTAACCTACTGAGCTACTCAGCTGGGTGAGAATTCCTTAAATGATTAGACAAATATTGCTGATATTTATATTTCCATCCATGTTTTGAAAGGAAGTCAGCCATAGAATACTTCCTTAACCAAAACCCTGCTGAAAAACTGTCTTGGTATCTAAACAATCTCCATAAAGTGATAGTGGTTTACCAGGAATAAATGAAGGGGGGCTGCTATGGGGGGGTCTGACTCTACAACTAGTGATAGAGTAGATCTTCCCACGGGGGAGTCTGTCTCTAAAGTGAGACTTCCCCGGGGGTTCTCCTGCTCTAGAGTGAGCCTTCCGCCAGGGGGAAGGCTCATTCTAGAGCCAGGTTTCCGGGGGGTCTCATTATGGGGGAAGGCTCACTCTACAACACCGGCACATAGAAGTTGCAAGAACTCCAGTCTGGTATAGAAAGGATGACCAGTTCTCTGATACAAAGGTTGAGTCAGGGGGTGAAGATCCTTTTAAATGTTGGCATGTATGGGCTGTTTCAGGCGGGGATATATGTATGCCCTGAGGTTTGCGATGAGGTCGATGTAGGTATTCCGTAAGAGAGTAAAACTATGCACGTTTCAATGGTAGTACTAGATGCTAATGCTAGCGATTGTTACCAAGAAGAACAGTCTAATTATTACAGATGCCGCATCCATGTTCGAAGCAGTGGTCTATGATTTCCCTGGGGAGTATGTGCCCAAGACACCCGACAAACGAACAACTGTGTGCTGGTCCGATAATGGTTTTCTTGTGTCTGAGTCTTATGGGAATGGACCTGGGAATGAAGGTTTGTTAACCATCCAGTTTAGTCTGATGGGATAGGAGTACCCCCTTCAAACTGCTATGAGAGGCTTTCTCCTGACAAACATCTAGGTATTGAATGGAAGTTTTTGCTAGTGGCTTGGAGAGTTCCCAGTGATCGGTCGACACGGGATGCTTACTCCTCCTAGGCACTTGCTCCCACACCTGGTGTGATCAGGGGTCCGTGTTTATCCAACTATCTATTTTGTATTGGTTATAGGAGTTATGAGATTGATTACTGTTCGTTATCTTCGCCTTTCATTTACTTTTGATGATTTTACTTGTAAAAACTAAGGGTTCACTTAAAAAAAAGAATATCGGGGACACAGATTCCAAATAGATAATGCTGGTAACGAACTTCATTGCAAGCATTTTAATTCATCGACCACTTCATCTTGTCCATGAAGGTGGGAATTGTGGAGAAAAAAATTACCATCACACAAATAATCCAACATTAAGTAACCCTTTCCGTAGTCAACGAGAAGACCACTGAATCAGGACCCTCGGTACAGTATTTACATATGGATACAATGGTACTGCATATGATGTTGGAAATAACATGAATATGATATAACTCTTTCCCAAACACAGTCATTAACATCATCCATATACGAGTAAATGACAAAGTATAAATGATGTCATGTGTTATTAAATTTTTACCTTACGTCAACAGGCAATTAGGTCCTTATCATATTCGCACAAAACTTTACTCTGTTCCATTGGGAATTGTACACACGTTATTTCAAGAAGTCACAGCTATTCCATACTTGAATTTTTCAACACCTGAATATCGACTGAACCCTATGCTTATGGATGCTGCCTATCACAGGGTCTTTAAACCAAAGAAGATGAAAAAAAAAAAGTAGAGGGATTAAGATGGTCTATCTAGCCACTGCAAATTTTGTTTATAATTAAACAGTGTGGATTCAATAGTAGAAGTACAGAAAATATATATGTATATTTTTAGGATATACTGGGAGTAGAATTAAACTTTGAATAGGTTGGAATACACGACTGAATTCTTTTTTGACGAATCTTATTGCTTATGTTGACAGCAGTTATCCCTTTGTTTGTAAATTTGAGCTGAAGGAACTGGTGCCACGATTTGGAAGGAATATCATCCATGAACAGTGGTGGTTTAAAGTGCCCGTGGTTGGCAACATCCATAATCATAGAGTTAATCAGTCTACCAGCATTATTTATTTGAAATATGGGCCCTGATATTCCTTTATTAAGTGAACCCTTAGTTTCCCTAGCATACATTAAGCCACATATGTTACACTTAATAGCATGGACAACGTTAGAAGATTTACAAGTCAATTTATCAAAAGTTTTGGTACAGAAACTACATCCAGTGATATTCCAACTTAATGCATTTCTAGTGACCAGTATATCACAAATTTTACAATTTTTTACAGAACATTTTGAGATTGAGCACATGAGATCTGAAAAGGGATCATCAAAAATATATCTCTTACGGGAAGACGACAATCATTAATTTGGGTGTATGCATTTTGATTTCTGTACAAAAGCTGAGGATTATCTGCTTGTATATACGACAAATCTTTGATATCCAGAAGGACAATCCGAGGGACATCAACCAAACTGTTGTAGTCCGTGACCCTTATAGACTCCACAGAGTGATACCTTTTTTATACTGGGCGACATATCAGTCAGTATTGTATCGTTATTGTGTATATTAATGAATCAATCTCATAACACCTATAAGCAATACAAAACAGAGAGTTGGGCAAACACGAATCCCTGAATATACCAGAGGTGGATCTGGTAATAATCAATGCTGCTTTATAGCCAATTGTGCTAATAAATGCAATATTTGATGTACAACTGTTGATATGCTGACCCGACTTTACGTACGAAATAACATTATTGCCAAGACAAGATCTTCAATCCATTTTAACGTATATACATTGATGGCAATTTGTCAGTTCAGTGACAAAATTGAGCTTCCGGAGGTCACATTCCTGATCACAATACAGTTTAACTTTTCTAACTGGACATCTGGGTCCAAATCATAAGCATATGGATACAAAAATAATCAACCATTCATTAAAAAACACCATTTACTTAATAAATTATTCAGTTTTGCAAATATAACCCTAGAAGAAAGTAAACTAAAATAGTATAAGTATTACGGAAATAGGCCTAGTTTTTTAAACTCCCTATCTCCATTTTTTACAAGTGCCTTTCTGGTCCTGTCCAAATGTAGAAGAAGAAAATCCGCGAGGGTTACAATAATGCAACTAGAAAGAGTCTTATCTCATACAAAGGGAAATTTGAAAAAAATAAATTCAACATAATTTCAAACAATCGAATGAAGCATGTAAATGAACGTGAACACTGACTTGCAAGATATGACGCAATAACATACAATTACGAATGAGCAATGGTCAGTTTCGTTTTGAACAATATATTATAGAGTTTATAACTAAAGATACACAGTAAATCACTTACTCAATGACTGGAATATTCTCCTCAGAATATCTGCATCACCTCCTGTTCTCTATTCATGTTCAAGATGTTGTTTACCGGTATAACATCATGGCGTCTGTTGATACCAACTTTCGCGCTCAGCATATTGAGTGAATCCCACACCGACGCATTGAACCCGATCTCGATATGCGATGCATAGAGCCGTAAAGCCCCATGAAGACCTACTTTGGTATACAGCTTAGATTATTCTAGCTTAGTTTCAATTAGCATTCCACAAACCAGGGTAACGTACCTGGATAAAATCTTGATTTGTAAATTATACGATACAAAGGTGAATAATTACCACTCATCTCTCTCTATCTCTCTCTCCCTCTACATCTATTTAGATATATAAATTTTTACTTCTCTTTTCTTTTCTAATTAGATTAAAATTCAGATACCTGTACACTCACATCTTACTTTAAAGGGACATTAGCTGTGAAAGTGATGGCAACCATTTTTTCTCTCAAAATCTCTTGATGATATGGAAATACATATTGATGACTTATAAGAACATTTATTTTTTATTATGTACAAAAACAAGAGAACCCTAATAAAACTACGTTAGATATCTGTTTTCAGTGTAAAGAAATATATACCAAGAAGTATTCACTGCACCTCAATCAAATCAGTTTTCAAATAAAAATAAAAACAGCGAATATATTTTCCTGGCAGCATGCCAAAGTAACTAGAGAATAATCATACTGCCTTGCAAGACAATACTGTTCAATCATCAAAATCACATATTCAAGGTTAAAAGGTGTTTGAAATAATTAAATACTAGTGTAATTATTATTTTAATATAATGGGCAACTTTCATTGAGTTCAATATTTGGTGACAAAATAACATCTAATTCAAATTAAAGCTGACATGAATTCATAAATACGTACACCTTTCTCATCTTATCCGCCATATTTCTCTCAGGTAGCCTAATTTACTCTACCCGTATATACCCCAAATGTGATTGTCACACCTGAGTGATTTTTCTAGGTGGACTCGACCAGTGCACATCATATAGGGAATGAGAAACAAATAAAATAACATTTTAAAATATTATGGTTTGCTCAAAATTACAAAATATTGATTGTATACCAATGCAACATTCTGGAAGTTTAGATAAGTTAGACAAAAATGAAAAAAAAGAAGCTTTTCTTGCATACTTGCAAGTGGTGCATGCAAGTATTTGCATTTTCTAATAAAATAAATGCGGATAAATCATTTACCAATTACATACTGATAGAATGGAATACGCAAAGAGCATAAAATATATTATTTATATCAATTCTTGTAAAATAAAGGTGCATGCCATATGGATAATATGCAATGCATAAGGTATAATCGACAAAAAAAGTATCAAATACGGGCGTCTATTCAACAGGTATCGGAGATGTGCACTTACCGAAAATATTAGATTCTCTTTATTCTGATAAATCCACGAAACAAAATGATAAACTCCATTTGTATATCGTTAGAACTTTACAACACGTTGTCATTCCATTATACAGACTGAGACACACTTCACCCGTGCCAAACAGGGTGTCTTCAATCAGGGGAGATGTCAGAGTCGAAAATGTTTCCTGTATTGAATGCTTGTCTGGTCGAGGTTTTGCAGTTTGTAGAAATCGGGAATCTAATATCTGGTTGGATATATTGCGTGCACAATTCAAAATTTCTCGATGATCATATACAAACTTGGATATACAAATAAGGGAATAATGATCGAAAATATACATCTGTGTGCAAATGCGTGTATTACATTTGCAATCCATAATAAACAGTTCACTACACAAAGACACATATGAAAGGAAATTTATAAACGAAAATATAGTTTTGTTGTCTCTTTTGGAACCACATAATTACGGTCTCTACATGTTCATATTCAGAGAGAGAGAGAGAGAGAGAGAGAGAGAGAGAGAGAGAGAGAGAGCGACCGTCCTACTTTGATTTAAAATATATCATTTCACAAAGGGAAAGAAAATTGATCACTTATATAAATGTAAGCTTACAAGCATTAAAAATTTCCAGCTATTTAAAAATTTGTGATTGACAATATATTGGAAACTTACAGGAGCTGATGCTTATAATTGAATTCATTACAAATTATATATATACTAGTTTGAACTGTGCATGTTGAAAATACTGACTTTGTATGTTAGAATAACGGGGAAAAAGTAAATTGTCAAAAAAAGTGAGGAAAGCATACCAGCCTTCCTGCCCACCCCAACCCCCTGTTTTCGTGCCTGAAACAACATATCAATTTGTGTTGAAAGAAAGGTGCATATCTACATTTCATTAAATTCCAAAGGAGCTCGAATTTATGTGTTCCCCTATTAATTATTTTGTATACAAGATTCGTTCCCGAATTTAGAATCATGCTTTCAGTCAGAGCAGAAATGCGGATATAAATTATATAATGTTTTTTCGTGATCATATAGATATTGATACTGATAATGAAAAAAGAAAATGTTTATACTCTTGCCTTCTGCATATCCTACTAATGTATTACAATATATTGACATTGTATCATATCAAATAAAACCTCAACACGAATTTTACTGATTTATGCATACTAACATCTTATCGAATACATTTGAATTTGAAATTTCTACGTACAGCGGTATGGTCATTGCACCAGATCTACGAAATGAAAATATTTATGAATAAATTACACTCAAGCCTCAAAGTAATCATTATGGCATGTTACAGAAACGTTAAAACACACAAATGCTATAGTCCTGCAATGCATGCGATTTTCTGAATACAAATGCTATCGTCCTGCAATGCATGCGATTTTTTTGAATACATGAATTTATGTATTCATGAATGAAGTTCCTACGCTTGAAAATATCTTGGTCTTAATGCATTTTGTTTTGTGATTTTGGTTTACCATTCCTTACACTGTGTAAATGAAGGAAAACTTGGTAAAGGGTGCAATTCTACATGCACCATACAATTAGTATACATACATGTGTTGGAAAGCAAAATGTACATGTAATAACCAGGCATGTATCGTCATTTTTCATGGGGGGGGGGGGGGGTACAACAGGGGGGAAATGGAAAATTGAATTCTTCAAAACGTCTTGCCATTCAAAATAATAATTAAAAAAGATGAACGAAAACAGCAATAAAATAAAACAAAACACTCAAACAAACCAAGATGTTTTGTCCGATGTTCAAAGTCCTAATGTGGGGGATGAAGGGTTAAAGAGTCTTTTACTTTGACTACCTCAATAATTCCCCCCCCCCCCCCACACACACACTTCATTTTCTTCAATCGTTGGGGGTGGGATGGGGTGATTAGAGTCCTCTACTATGAGTGCCTCATATCTTCATTTTCTTAATTGGTGGTGGTGTGTGTCTTCTACTATTATATCAGAACTTTCAAGCTGGGGGTAAGTGGGGGAGGGGTTGTCACTCAATGTATCTTTTATTTGCATTACAAACTAACAAAAGATGGATATTGTTATTAAAGGTGGGTGACAGACACTATTGTCCTCTCCCCTTGATGTTTGATAACGACGCATAATATGATAAACTCGATTATTACATTTTGCATTAGTACAATTTGCGTCGAGTTCGACGCAGAATGTAATAACGCAAAATGGCATAGATATATAAGATCTATTGAGCGCCAAATTAGCATAAAATGAAGTAATTGAAAATAACATTATTTAAAAATATGTTTAATTTTTAATTATTGCGTGCTTTAAATGAATCAAATAAATCTGTATTATCAATTAATGAGAGCAGTATTGAGTTACTAGTACTGTTCTCTTTTTATTGAATTAACGATATCATTTGTCTTAATAAGAGCACGATTATTACAAGATCATCGGTTCTCTCTCTCTCTCTCTCTCTCTCTCTCTCTCTCTCTCTCTCTCTCTCTCTCTCTCTCTCTCTCTCTCTCTCTCTCTTCTTATCCCATGCACTCGTACAGTGTTGTATATGCAAATTTTTGTACCTAAATGATTTCCTGATTTATAAATCTGCAATACTCTGACCAGTAAATCATATGGTATAAGGATTCATGCACAATACAGGGTAAATATTATACTCTGATACTTCCCCTGATTGAAGATAGCTGATCGGCACGGGATAAGTGTGTTGCAGTCTGTACAATGGACAATGTTGTTTACTGTTGGAATGCAAATGGAGTTTATCGTTTTGTTTCATGGATTATGCAAATAAAGGGAATTTTACTACTACTTAGAGTATTTTCGACAAGTGTACACGTACATCTGCGGTCCTTTACAGATATTACGAGTAGGCCCAGGTAAATAGTCGTAGGCATTCGATGCGTTTTCATGGCGAGCATACATGCCATTTTTATAAGTACAGTAGTATTTATGTCTTTGCCTTTTACTTGAAGTAATTGTGAATGGTATAGATTGTATACTCTTTGCTTATTCCATTTTATCAATAGATAAAAGATGAAATATTTCTCCGCATTTTTGTATAGTTTTGACATATTTACTGCAAATGTACGCACGTTCATGTAAAGAAAAGGCATTCTATATATGTTTATCCAAATATATATATTTAGAATGATTTACTACTGTACGATATGTTTATTATAATTTTGAGCACTGCGTCGTGTTCCAAAACGTGATTTCATTTCTTCTTGATGTCCTATAAATTAGTATCGGAGATGTACGTGTTACCTGTCGAAGCTACCCGCACAGGTAAATCGAAGACACTGATGTGAAGTGAAGCGTAGCAAAGCTCGTCCCCTTATATACCATGCGAACCCTGATACATATAACAATAGAAATTCCAACTAATATGGCGGATTAGCAGAGAAATATGGCGGACGTATAGAATTATACTATATTTATTAATTCATGTCAGCTTTAAGACAGGGAGATGGAAGGGGTGGAAGAAATGTTGCATACATGCATATGTATATTGTCCGAGTTATTAACAAGTTTTAAATTCTAAATAATCATTAATTCATTATATATATGTATAACCATAAAAAAATATTCATGCTTCTTGTGAGCATTCAAAGTATTCAAAATTTTCTAGATCTATATGTCTTTAATAATTAAGTTCAAATGAGATATTATCGTTCATATAAAAGACCAAGTATAAATGATGTCACGTTTGATTCACTTTTGCCTCACGTCAACAGACAATTGGGTCCACAACATATTTGTACAAAACTTTACTCTATTCCATTGAGGGTTTTACATACGTTATTTGAAGAAGCTATGGTTAGTCTATACTTGGATTTTTCAACACCTGAATATAGACTGAACTCTATGATTATGGATGTTGCCTACCACAGGCTCTATAAACCAGCACGGACCATGGATGATATTCCTTCCAAATCATGCCGTCAGTTCCTTAAGCTCAAATTTACAAAGGAATAGATGCCGTCAACATAAGCAACATTCTTCGTCATAAAAGGGTTCAGTCGTGTATTCCAACTTATTTCAAGTTCAAGTCTACACCCTGTATTTCCTACAGCTATACTTCTACTATTGCATCCAAACTTTTTAATTATAAACAAACTTTGCAGTGCTTAGATATAGACCATCTTATACGTAATCCACCAACATGTTCTTGTTCTTCATCTTCTTTCAACTACAGTCCAGCTGGACATGTCATTACTGGTGATGTTGATATAGTTGAAAATGAGGACCTCAAATCACTTATTCTTAAAGGTCCTAAATACAGAGAACCTCGGTCTTTTAATTGGCGATAGAACTTCATCTCTATTATGAGTTCTGTCGAAGATTATGCCAGACGATGGGCTAAATATGAAAAAGAAGAACTTGATACATTGTCAGAATGGGTTAAAAGCATAAGAGGGATATTAAGATCCCGCATTAGACATATGAAAACTAGAGTATGTACCATCTATCCTTCTGTGTTTAGTAAACCAGAAATGATAAAATAATTAGATAGGTTACATGGGGAATATGGTTTGGTTCCAGCTGACAAAGCTAGTAACAACATTGTCTTTGTTTGTAAGGCTCATTATTACAACTGTATTTTAAACGAACTCGGCATTAATTCCACTTTTGGTAATCATACTTATACTCCAACTGCTCTTTCAAAAGACGAAATTCTTCAAAACCATGTTTCAGTTTTAAACACATTTAATATTCCAGTCAATGGGTCGAATGACAATGAGTTACCGTACCTATACTGGATTCTTAAACTACATAAAACCCTTACAAACAAAGATACATTGCTGGATCCAGTAAGTGCTCTACCAAGCCCCTATCTTTGCTCCTCACGAAAATGTTAACAGCTGTGAAGGAGAAACTTCAAACTTACTGTACGAAGTGGTGTTGATCAAATGTGAATTCTAAAAAATTCTAAAGAACTTTTAGTAAACTTGAAATCACAGAATTTCCCCCAAATCAATAGCATTAAAACCTATGACTTTTCAACACTATACACGACCATTCCTCACGATAAATTAAAGACTAGACTTTTTGACATCATAGACAGTTGCTTCTTCAACAAAAACGGAAAACGGAAATATTCATATCTAGTGATCAGTCATTCAAAAACTTACTTTGTTAAAGGCCACTCTGATCCCACGCACAAGTACTCTGATGTTGAAATAAAAAATATGCTAGAGTTCCTCATTGACAATATCTTCGTGGTCTTTGGTGATCGGGTCTTCCAACAGTCTGTTGGAATTCCCATGGGCACGAATTGTGCTCCTTTGTTAGCTGACCTGTTTTTGTATTCATATGAAGCAGAATTTATTCAAAACCTTCTACGTGAGAAGAAAAAATCTCTCGCTGTGGCCTTCAATTCGACTTTTAGATGTGTCGATGACGTTTTGTCTATTAACAGTGATAGCTTTCATTCATATGTCGATTTGGTGTATCCCTGTGAGCTCGAAATAAAGGACACCACAGACTCGTCCACTTCTGCTTCATACTTAGATATTTTATTGAAAGTGGACATTGACGGCAAACTGGCGGTTCGACTGTGTGACAAACGGGGTGATTTCAGCTTCTCCATCGTCGGCTTCCCACATATATGTAGCAATATTCCATTGTCGCCTGCATATGGTGTTTATATATCTCGACTGATTCGATATGCAGGAGCTTGTTCTGGGTATAGTAAGTTTTTAAATCGAGGTAAGCTACTGACAAACAGGTTGATGGCACAGGGATTTCGATAGTCTCGATTGAAGTCAGCATTTCGCAAATTCTATGTTCGTTATGACGATCTAGTTCGTCAATACAACCTCGCATTGGGTCAAATGCTGTCTGACGTGTTTCATACCGATTGTTAAGCCGTTCTTGGCACACTGATTTTGACTGCGGATAACTCCGTTTACCTGATCAGGATATGGGGCTCACGGCGGATGTGACAGGTCAACAGGGGATGCTTACTCCTCCTAGACACCTGATCCCACCTCTGGTGTGTCCAGGGGTCCGTGTTTGCCCAACTATCTATTTTGTATTGCTTGTAGGAGTTATGAGATGATCACTGTTCGTTATCTTCACCTTGCATTATAAAGAAGTATTAATCGGCTAAAACAGATTAAATTCATTTCCTAAAATTATTCAAGAACATATTATAGAAAATGTGATGGATATATTGAAATGGCTTTTATTCTAAATATTGAAGAAAATGTCACGAACTTTGGTGTCTTAGCTGTTTTATTCCTACAATTTTAAGAAAAAAGTTGCGTGACCTTCTGTCATACGGTTTTGAATACCAAAGAAAAAGTAGCGGTGCACTTCTGGCACACTGTTTTGATTCTGAATACCAAAGAAAAAGTTGTGCACTTCCGGCACACTGTTTCATTTAGGAAAAGTTTTGGTGCACTTCTGGCACACTGTGCCAATAGAGACACACTGTGTGCCGCTAGCGACATTAGCTGCACACTTCTTGCAAACAGCTCTGGCACACTGATTTGTTTGTCGCGAGGGATCGTTATCTTCGCCTTTCATTCAAAGACTAAACAGTGTCCAGGTTGGAAACTTATATCAAACTCCGCACATTGTAATAAACAGATGTTTTACCGGAAACAGTTCTGGGTCGAGGCCTCTGCTGGTGGACTGTTAGTCCCCGAGGGTCTCTACAACCCAGTAGCTAAGTGCTTCGTTACTAGCTTGAAAATACGGATGTATATTTAATTTCTATTATAAAATTTAGAAATTTATTTCAAAATTAAGGAATATCTCCCTCACGCATAGCTCTTATCCTTGAACAAATTTGACTCCACTTTTTTGGCACACTGTTTTTGCCTATAATAGCTCTAGAACTTCATTGTTATTTGGGATTTCAAACATTTCGGTTGAGTATCACTGAAGAGACATACTTTGTCGAAATGCGCATCTGGTGCATCAAAATTGGTACCGTATAAGTTTTAAGTTTATATACAATTTGGAGTGTGTTTAAATTAAGAAAAAAAAATCTAGATGGAAAACGTAATATGAAAAAAAATCAAATGTGAGGACCTTACCCATCGAACCACGCAGAAGCTCATGCATTTGTAAAGAATCTTAACGTACAGGTGAAGATGAAAATATCATCAGCGAAGTCGTATCGATTTTGTTAATTTTACAACAACAAAAAATGCCCCCGTGAAACAAAATTTCAAAGCAACAGTTTTTTAGCGGAAAACTTTAAGAACATATTCATGCTAAATTTATTTTGTTTCACGCAGACAGTTTTTCTTAAATTCGGGGATATCCCTCCATGTTAACGCTAAAAATCATATAAATCGCTTATTGCTTGATTTAAATTCGAATTATTTTGGCAAATTTTGTCAATACACGTCTTTTAAACTTATTTTCTAAAATGTTTGAATAAAAGACATCAGTTCCAACTGGTTTTATCATATATTTGATTCACTTAATTTTATCGATCTTTCAAGTAACACCTTTAGGGAAATTAACATGAGACGTGCAACACCCTCTTTACAGAAATTATGTAATACTTACAAACGTTTTACGAACTATTTGGTGTTAGCGCTGAAATTGTAAAGAAGTGATAAGGTACACACCACCGTGAGCCGAATGACTGCAAAAGCAGACCCATCACATATAAGTAGGGGATCTTTGTGCATATTTACTGAGTGTAGACAGCAATATTATTTGTGATTGAAAAGAGAATATAGCTTGTAATGGGACATTTAAATTTGTTTTTTTATTTCGTCTATTAGCAGGCACACAGATGTATCTCAGCGATCGATATCTTGAATGGAATTGAACAAGTTTCTATTTTTGGGCAATACTCCAAGTGCTTTAAAGGTTTAAAAAAGTTTGCACGATGGTAGAATGTATAACATGTTGAACAACGAATGATATATAAAGTATTACGAAACACACTTTTATTTGGGGTTTACATGACTACTTTCCGTGGGGTAACACGAATCAATATACGCTGTTTCCTCGTAAAAACAGTGCGGTATTTAAAACCAGCCAATGAGCGCGGACGTGTTTAGGTTACGGAAGTGGTTGAATAGAAGCAAAGGACTATGACTACTGGAATACTTCAGCTTGATTCAAATAAGAATAAGGTGGGTGATTAATTCATTTTGATGAAAAATACATTGTGATTTGCGTTTCTACTTTCGGTTCCATTGTTGTATGTCAATTTACTGAGTGTTTTTATGTCATACAAATGACAATAGTAGAAGTAAATATCATTTTTTACCTCAGCAAGTCGTACTGACAATAAACGTAATACAAAGTGTTTAAAATGCTTCATAATTCGAGGATTAAAACGGGTCTAATGGATTTCTCGATATGAATGATACAGTGAAGATGAAGAATAGCAGAATTGATCGATTTCATAATTCCTATAAAGTATACAGATTCTAGTTAATGTTTGATTTGGAAGACTCGGGTAACTCTAGAGTGATGCCTGTGTATGCACAGAGGCTAGACGCCTTGAATGTCAATAAAACTACAACTGTTGCTCTAGTGTTGATTTGAAAAATGTCATTTGATAATTATGAGAATCGTATCAATAACAATTTATTTATGTGTGGTAGTTCATTTTGATACCAAGCAGTATTTGATTTTTATCATATGAATATGCATGTAAACACAGTACTAAGATAGTGTAAATATCATCAAAATTAATTAAATGTAGAACATATTTAATTCACCCATGAACTGTCTTTATCTGCAATATATTGAAACAAAACATACATCTAGCAACGCTTACAAATATTCATATTGATTATTGAAAACAAAACATCAGTGAATTAAACTTTAGTTAAATGTATATTCGTTCACGGTAAGTTTGCTTTATATTCCCAAAACGTTTTTATTTCACATGTCAAACTCAATATTTCTCTTCATTTTCCTAATATTGAACACTTAGTGTTCCCTCTTAAGTCTGGAGTAAACTTTTCCAACCCTTATTCAACACTGATTTATTTACAACTCTAGCAACTCGCGTAACTTAAGTTGTTGAATCAAACGTGCTTATCGGTATGATAAATACGGACACTTGGACAAACCAAAAGTGGAATTAGTTGTCTAGTAGTAAACATCCCATTTTCATTGATCGCATCCTCAGTGAACCCTATATGTTGATCATGTAAACGGGATAATCGGTAGTTAAAATCAGTGTGTAAAGAATGATTTAACAATTGATATAAATACATCAGACAAAAATCAAGCTAAGGACAGGTTGTATTTGTAAATCAGATCATTAGAGCAACCATACAATTTTCAAAATGTTGAGTTTAGTGCAAATTGTGGAAACCCCTGTAACATCATCATATTTGTCAGTAATTTGTCTTAATTTAAACAATGATCGTATGCAGAACACGCACCTACGTTTTCAATCATCTTGGATAAGTAAACATCATATTCTCTAAAGCTTGTTATACTTATGAATATTTTTTCTTCATTCTTAATTTTTCGATATAAGAAATTCAAATATATGTTTTAGGTGAGGTATTTCCGTAATGGCCACTAAGGATCTGGTGCCCGAACAGGAAAACTTTGTTCAACTATCATTAGCCAGTACCGATGAGGTTCGAGTAGTATTGGGATACATTTTACACCATCACATACCACCAGAAGATCTTTTCAAGAAAATCAAATCAAGCAAAACATTGACAAGTGGAAAACAAAAGCTCAGCTCGGAGCAATTAAAGCTTTGTTGTATCCCTGGTCCTGTTGTCCCAAAGTATGAATGTTTTGATATTACTTTACTTTACAAACTGATCAGGAACCTTTGTCCAACATTACAACCTTCTCAAGGATGGGGACAAAAACCTCAACAAACAGACATTAAACTTGGAGATGATATCGAGCGCCTCAGACTCTTTAGAAATGAAATGGTTGGACATGTGGAATCTTCTAGTGTACCTGACGATGTATTTAATTCCAGATGGGATGAACTGAGAATTATTTTCAAAAGAATACAAGGATCCATGGTATTTAGAGGGGTCACGAACGACTTTGTGAAAAAGCTTGAATATATCAAAACAATGTCTTTTGGCTGGCAATACTACGAAAAGATTGCATTACGTTTACTGATTGAACGCAATAATCTTACAGATGCACAAAAACTAACATTAGACGGCGATCAAAGAAAAATATGCGGTGAAAGTGCAAGTTTTATGGCAAAGTATGGAGATGGAGATATATTAAATAACTGGCCAATTATTTGGCAAAAAATTATAGGAAACACAATTGAGCAGTTAGTCATTAACACAGAGAGGTACAGGGGTAGCTCCAGTCAAATACTAAATATTCCACGGGTCACCAAAGATGATCAAGGAGAGTATCGGGCGACTGTATCACGTGAGGTGAATGGAACTCACGTTCAAATTCCCAGTAACTCCATCTACCTCACGGTGACAGGAGGTAAGCACTTGATAAACATATATCAAACTATGAAAGTAAAATTTTAATCATGTAAAGAATGGGATACATTATGGATTTTTTTTCAAACTAGCATACTTCACCTTATTGTCCTCATTTCAGACTTACCGATTCTGAAAATAGAAAACGCTCTTTCTAAAGAGGACAGGGTAACCATTCATTACAGTTTTAGTGTCAACGATCAATCTCCTGCTGTAGAAAAGATTGTGTGGACCAAAGATGGAAAACCTTTAAAGACGAATCCAGATAAGTACAGTGGTGGACAATTAGTGGATACATGCTTACATATTCACTCCCCAGCGTCGACTGATATTGGTCAGTACAGGTGTGAAGTTTCTAATGCCGTGGGATCCGTCTCGAAGCCCATAGATTTGAGTAAGATACTATGCTAGTGGTATTTGATTTTGATTATTATTCTTTCTTCCATTTTTCACTCGAAATAAAAGTTACTGCTGAATATTCCATATCTGCTTCATGTTTGGGCATTTTCTTGAACATATCTGTTAACGGCATGCTCATAACTTAACGTTATGACATACAGACCGATTTCAGCTTGTCCATCGTCGAATGGGTAGCAATATCATATAATCATCTGTATATGGTGTAAATGTCTTCAAATTAATTCGATGCGTAAGAAATAGTCAGTTTTTAAATTGAGGTAGACCACTGACAAACAAGTTGATGTTACAGAGTTTCAACAATCTCACATTGAGTCAGTATTTCGCAAATGATATGGTCGGTATAACAATGTAATGCATGAATATAACCAGCCAATAGGTGAACTACTAATTGTTAGGCCATTCTTTACACATCGATTTTGACTGTGAACTGCCCCGCCGTCATAAAAATAGTTAAGTCTGAGAATGTTCTCACGTATGAGAATATTTTGAGCTTCCTCATTCTCAGACTCAGCTGTCGTCATAAAAAAGTTGAGCAGTAAAAAGATTCTCAAATTCAGTTTTATTCTTAGATATTTAAGTTTACGAAAGAGTACACTTAAAGCTGACATGAATTAATAAATATAGTATAATTCTATATGTCCGCCATATTTCTTTGCTAATCCGCCATATTAGTTGGGTATTCTATTGTTATATGTATCAGGGTTCGCATGGTATATAAGGGGACGAGTTTTGCTACGCTTCACTTCACATCAGTGTTTTCGATTTACCTGTGCGGGTAGTTTCGACAGGTAAAACATACATCTCCGATACTAATTTATAGGACATCAAGAAGAAATGAAATCATGTTTTGGAACACCACGCAGTGCTCAAAATTATAATAAACATATCGTACAGTTGTAAATCATTCTAAATATATATATTTGGATAAATATATATAAAATGCTTTTTCTTTACATGAATGTGCGTACAATTGCAGTAAATATGTCAAATCTATACAAAAATGCGGAGAAATATTTCATCTATTATCTATTGATAAAATGGAATAAGCAAAGGGTATACAATATATACCATTCACAATTACTTCAAGTAAAAGGCAAATACTTAAATACCTTTGTACTTATAAACATGGCATGTATGCTCGCCATGAAAACGCATCGAATGCGGACGACTATTTACCTGGGCCTACTCGTAATATCTGTAAAGGACCGCAGATGTACGTGTACACTTGTCGAAATTACTCTAAGTAAAACTCCCTTTATTAGCATAATCCATGAAACAAAACGATAAACTCCATTTGCATTCCAACAGTAAACAACATTACCATTGTACAGACTGCGACACACTTAGCCCGTGCCGATCAGCTATCTTCAATCAGGGGAAGTATCAGAGTATAATATTTACCCTGTATTGTGCATGAATCCTTATGTCATATGATTTACTGGTCAAAGTATTGCAGATTTATAAATCAGGAAAGAATTTAGGTACATAAATTGTTTATGCATATATAATTTGGGTATACAGCACTGTACGAGTGTATGGGATATGAGAGAGAGAGAGAGAGAGAGAGAGAGAGAGAGAGAGAGAGAGAGAGAGAGAGAGAGAACGACGAAAGAGAGAGAGAGAGAGAGAGAGAACACCGATGATCTTGTAATAATCGCGCTCTTAGTAAGACAAATGATATCGTTAATTCAATAAAAGAGAACAATACTCGTAACTCAATATTGCTCTCATTAATTGATAATACAGATTTATTTGATTCATTTAAAACACGCAATAATTAAAAATTAAACATATCTTTAAATAACGTTATTTTCAATTACTTCATTTTATGCTAATTTGGCGCTCAATAGATCTTATATATCTATGCCATTTTGCGTTATTACATTCTGCGTTGAACTCGACGCAAATTGTACTAATGCAAAATGTAATAATCGAGTTTATCATATTATGCGTCGTTATCAAGCAAATAGAATCAAGGGGAGAGGACAGGAGTGTCTGTCCCCCACCTTTGATAACAATATCCATTTTTGGTTATTTTGTAATGTAAATAAAAGATATATTGAGTGACAACCCCTCCCCCCACTTGAAAGTTCTGATATAATAGTAGAAGACACACACCGCCACCAATTGAGAAAATGAAGATAGTATGAGACATTCATAGTGGAGAACTTTACCACCCCACCCCACCCCCAACGATTGAAGAAAATAAAGTGTAGGGGGAAATTATTGAGGCAGTCAAAGTAAAATAATCTTTAACCCTTCACCCACACATTAGGACTTTGAACATCGGACAAAACATCTTGGTTTGTTTGGGTGTTTTGTTTTATTTTATTGCTGTTTTTGTTCATCTTTTTTTAATTATTATTTTGAATGGCAAGAAATTTTGAAGAATCCAATATATTTCCCCCCCTGTTGTCCCCCCCCCCCTGGAAAATGACGATACGTGTCTGGTTATTACATGTATATTTTGCTTTGCAACACTAGCATGTATACTAATTGTATGGTGTAGAGTTGCACCCTTTACCAAAATTTCCTTCGTTTACACAGTGTAAGGAATGGTAAACCAAAATCACAAAACAAAATGCATAAAGACCAAGATATTTTCAAGCGTAGGAACTTCATTCATGAATACATAAATATATGTATTCAGAAAAATCGCATGCATGCATTGCAGGACTATTGCATTTGTGTGTTTTAACGTTTCTGTAACATACCATAATGATTACGTTCAGGCTTGAGTTTAATTTATTCATAAATATTTTCATTTCGTAGATCTGGCGTAATGGTCATACCGCTGTACGTCGAAATTTCAAATTCAAATGTATTCGATAACATGTTAGTACTCATAAATCAGTAAAATTCGTGTTGAGGTTTTATTTGATATGATACAATGTCAATATACTGTAATGCATTAATAGGATATGCAAAAGGCAAGAGTATAAACATTTTCTTTTTTTATTATTAGTATCAATATATATATGATCACGAAAAAACATTATATAATTTATATCCGGATTCATTTATACCGATTTAGATATTAATAAAAACAAAGCTGCATGGTTTGGGTGAGGGGGTTCTAATGAGTCTGATGAAATCAAAAGAAGGAACCCAACATTTGCATTCAATCCAGATGTACTTCAAAATAAATTCATTTCTGCCCTGACTGAAAGCATGATTCTAAATTCGGGAACGAATCTTGCATACATAATAATTAATAGGGGAATACATAAATTCGAGCTTCTGATATTTTGTTTCAGGCACGTATACAAGGGGTTCGGGTGGGCAGGAAGGCTGGTCTGCTTTCCCCACTTTTTTGACAATTTAATTTTTTCCCGTTATTCTAACTTTTCTACATGAACAGTTCAAACTAATTTCTTTTAAAAAATTGTAATGAATTCAGTTATAACTCCTGTAAGTTTACAATATATTGTCAATCACAAATTTTTAAATAGCCGGGCATTTTTAATGCTTGTAAGCTTACATTTATATCAGTGATCAATTTTCTTTCCTTCTGTGAAATGATAAATTGTACATGGAAGTAGGACGATCGCTCTCTCTCTCTCTCTCTCTCTCTCTCTCTCTCTCTCTCTCTCTCTCTCTCTCTCTTGTTCAATCAATGAATATGGATATACTGAGATCGTAAATAATTAAGTGGTTCGAAAAGAAAGAACAAAACTATATTTTCGTTTATACATTTCCTTTTATATGTGCCTTTGCGTAATCAACTGTTTATCTGTTTATTATGGATTGCAAATGTAATACACGCATTTTCACATAGATATATATTTTCGATCATTATTCCCTTATTTGTATATCCAAGTTTGTATATCATCATCGATAAAGTTTGAATTGTGCACGCAATATATCCAACCAGATATTAGATTCCCGATTTATATAAACTGCAAACCCTCGACCAGACAAGCATTCAATACAGAAATTTTTTTCGACTCTGACATCTCCCCTGATTGAAGACACCCTGTTTGGCACGGGTGAAGTGTGTCGCAGTCTGTGTAATGGAATGTCAACGTGTTGTAAAGTTCTAATGAGATACAAATGGAGTTTATCATTTTGTTTCGTGGATTTATCAGAATAAAGAGAATCTAATATTTTCGGTAATGCACATCTTCGATATCTGTTGAAAAGACGCCCGTATTTGATACGGGATTTTTTTTTGTGGCGAATATACCGTGTGCATTACATATTATGCATATGGCATGCACCTTTATTTTGCAAGAATTGATATAAATAATATATTTTATGCTCTTTGTTTATTCCATTCTAACAGTAGGTAATTGGCAAATGATTTCTCCGCATTTATTTTATAAGAAATTGCAAATACTTGCATGCACGAGTGTGCAAGACAAGCTTTTTTTGGTGTTTTATTTTTCATTTTTGTCTAACTTATCTTAATTTTCAGAATGTTGCATTGGTATACAATTAATATTTTGTAATTTTGAGGAAAGCATAATGTTTTAAAATGAGATTTTATTTCTTTCTCATTCCCTATATATTATTATCGGAGATGTGCACTGGTCGAGTCCACCTAGAAAAATCACTCAGGTGTGACAATCACATTTGGGGTATATACGGGTAGAGTAAATTAGGCTACCTGAAAGAAATACGGCGGATAAGATGAGAAAGGTGTACGTATTTATTAATTCATGTCAGCTTTAAGAATATTCGCAAGGATTAAAAATGGCTGTCATCGTAAGATGTCGACGTCATCTTAGGCAGAATCTGCCGGTTTTAAGGCACCCCGTGTATTTCGGTAACTCAGTAATCCCTTAGAGCGGTTAGAAGAAAAAGATATCTTCCAGAGATACAGTTTCACGTCAGCAAATATATATTTCATTGGTACATGTTTCAGTTGTTGAAGGAACTCTGATTGTTGGAGCTAAAAAAAGTTAACAAAAAATATGCAGTTACCATTATATATAAAATCATGTAAATAATGTATACTCTTTGTTTTCATTACCAAATAGCCACTGTTAGATTTTCAGATGCATTGACTTCATATATAAATTGGCAATTCTAAAATCATTACTTCACAATAATGAAAAAAATATGTCATCTGTGTCAACCCCTCCCTGTAGGCCATGGTGTTTGGCTCTGCTTTCGAAAGGCAGAGGAAAGTCTCCTCACCTTGTGTCAATGGGGAAGCGGAGGTCCCCCTCCCGTCTTTGGCCTTTCAAGGCTGTCGAACTTTTCCTTGCCTTTTATTTTGAAATAAGTGTGAATGTGAATATCAAATACAACCCCCTGGATATATATATATATATATATATATATATATATATATATATTTAAAAAAAATGGCTATTCAAAATCGATTACCATTTGTTAATCAGAAATTAATTTCAGAACATGTATGTGTCATGTCATGAAGTTATGTTTTCAATTACTTCTTGATTTAACATTGTAACATTTCTTCTTTGCTTTCTCCTAGGTCCGTTTTCTAGTGTCACATCGTCTGTAATAGATGTAAACACACATATTCAAAATTTATTTGTTTGGATCCACTCCTCCATTTCAAAGACGGTATTACTTCTGTAAATAGAATTTAGCAGTGATTGGATTACGGATTATGGGTTAAAATTAAAATGGCTAGATCTATTCTAGACAAACACCGGTACTATGAATTGACAGAGAAATATCCTTCCTTTTTATGCCACTCATTATTTGTTGACAAGACAAGTAGTAAACTTGAACATCTGGGGGTTTTCCCTGATTTATTTTTGGGTCTGGATACCGAACTCATTCCTACTCATATTTTCTCGAATTTCCAATCTTGCTCCCAATTGTGTGTCCTTAAAGTTTCATCCTACTAGAATCAGAAATAAATAATATAATTTTGTTTTACTTCAATGACATAATTGTTCATATTTGTTTACACATAGGGGCATACCGGAAAGAAAACAAAATCATAATCGGGACAGGCCTACATATATAACTTATATTTGTCTGAATTTAACTGTGCATATGTTCTGCTAACCATACTGAAATGTATCAGAACTCTTCTTCATTCAGTCAAAATTATTAGTTTATATTTTACCATATATATCTAGTTAAACGTTTTAATTCGCGAGTCGAAGTGGTTGGGAAATCAGTGAAATTAAGTCACGGGAACAGCGGACCAAAAAATTTGATCCATGAATCTTATCATGACAGGGGATGCTTACTCCTCCTAGGCACCTGATCCCACCTCTGGTGTGTACAGGGGTCCATGTTTGCCCAACTATATATTTTGTATTGCTTGTAGGAGTTATGAGATTGATTACTGTTCGTTATCTTCACCTTTCATTCTCATAATCTTTTATAAACTTCACATAATATGTTACTTACGAACTGAGTTTATCCGCAATTGTCTGCCACTCTTTATCCTTTATCAACTTCCCCTTTACTGCAACACTCTCCTTGAATGACCCAAACAACGTATCGTCTCTCAATTTCACCTCTGCGTTGAGAGTGACATCCTCATCACACCCCCCCCCCTTCTGTCCCCGTTTCTTCTCGGTCTTCATTTTGCCAAGTTGACGAAAAATAAACGATGCAGACGATAAGAATATGTGAATTATTTTTCTTATTTACATGTTACTAAGTATATGTTTCTTACCCTATGACACAAAAGAGCTCCATAGGGTCACTTCAAACATTGAAAAAAAAAATCCACGAAAACTTTCTCGCGAGAATATAAATTTGAGAACATTCCCAACTCAAGTCTTGAGAATTACTCAGCTAAGGATGTTCTCAAATCGATTGATAACGTCCGATTTGAGAATATTCTTAGCTGAGTAATTCTCAAGGCTTGAGTTGAGAATGTTTTTAAGAATTGTCAAAGTTTTATGACGGCGGGACCTGGTTCGTTTACATGTACCTGATGAAGATACAAAGTCCATAGACCATAGTCCATAGCTCTCGGCGGGTGGGACGGTCAATATGAGATCTACTCCTTCTGGGTACCTGATACCACATCTGGTATATCTAGGTGTTCGTGTTTGTCCAACTTTTAATTTTAAATTCCATTAAGGAGTGACGAGATTGATCACCTTTACCTCCAAGGCATCTGATCCTACCTTCGATGTGTCAAGGGTCTGACATTACCGTACTCTTTATTTCGTATTCCTCATTGGAATTATGAGATGAATCAGTGCCCCTGACCTACATCTTTTCTTAGGTGGTAAACTTTCACAAACGTTGTTGTTTGAAATCTGTTTTTGTATATTTATTTTTTTGAAAACCAGCTGTGCCTGTGGTATACATAAATGAGGAACTTCAAGTAACTGTAGGAAACCCTATCACCATTAAACCTTCAATTCAGTCTTGTCCAACACCAATATCAGCAATGTGGCAAAAAAGATCAGGAAATACTACAGAAGAGTTTGAAATGCTAGATATTAATGACTCGAAGTACTTTGGAAGTGAAGTTGGTCTAGAAGATCCGAGACTAATCATACCGGAAACAACGCATGAAGACGGAATATATTACCGACTCATCGTGTCCAACGGGTTAGGCCAAAGTACAAGCAACACAGCTTTTCTGAAGCTCATAGGAGGTAAATGCATACTTCTCGTGGAAATGGTGAGACAAGTTTTTTTTCTTTCTTTTACATATCATGTTTCATTTTGTGTAATACAAATCACAATTGGTGAAAGGTTATAATTAAAACCCTTTCCAGTACTTATATTTCAAATGTAATTAAAACAGGCTTAACACTGTCATATATGTATAATTTCATTACTTTACTAATAGAAGTTCCGTCGTTATCCGTCCACGACGAAACAAGGATATTGGAGAAAAGTGTTACGTTGATATGTGAAATGACTGTGCCTGATAATTCCCCAAAGGTGTCTGAAGTCTTTTGGACGAAAGACGACAAAAAGATTGACATTCCAGGAAGAGAAGGAAAATATTCAGGAGGAAGTATTGCTGACCCCTCACTAACTATCAAGGCTGTGAGCTTAAAGGATAAAGGCATATATCAATGTTACGCATCGAATCTCATGGGACACATGTGGAGTGAAAAAATTCATCTGGGTAAATCAAATTGTCATATATCATTTATATAATCTGAGCTTTTATCATTGGTGATTTTTAATGTATTACTGTCATTTGTATTAGAATACCAATGCAGTGAAGTTACAGGTAATTCAAGACGTTCTGTCAATTGATTCGATATGCAAAAACTTGTTCTGCGTATGATCAGTTTCTAAATCGAGACAGGCTACTGATAAACAAGTTGATGTAGTAGAGATTTAAACAGTCTAGTTTAAAGTAAACTTTTCACAAATTATATGGTCGTATGGGGGTCAGTGTTTGCCTAAATCTCTATTTTGTATGAATTATGAGATTTATTACTGTTCGTTACCTTCACCTCTCGTTATAACAATCTAGTTTCCTAATACAATCTACCATTGTGTCAAATGCTGTCTGACGTGTTTCGTATCGATTGTTAGATCGTTCTTCGCACACTAATTTTGAATACGATTAACTCTGTTTACCTGATCAATATATACGGCTCATGGCGGGTGTGACCGATCGACAGGGGATGTTTACTCCTCCTAGGCACCTGATCTCACCTCTGGTGCGTCCAGGGATCCGTGTTTCCCCAACTATCTATTTTGTATTGCTTATAGGAGTTATGAAATTGATCACTGTTCGCTATTTTCACCTTTCATGGATATATAAAAAAGTTCAATGTATTTAAGAATAATTGCTATCAAAACAATATAGTTCAATTTTAATGTAGCTTCACCCTCACATGCCTTATCAATATCAATGGTTCACAGTTGAAAAGCTACATTAATTTTCACTCAATAAAGGTTAACGGAGTTATCTGCAGCCAAAATCAGCGTGCCAAGAACGGAATGAAATTGGTATGAAACACGTCAGACAGCACCCGACCCAATGATAGGTTGTATTGACGAACGAATGAGTTGATTAACTATACATGTATATTATCACAAACAGTGTAGGCAAATCTACGCATAAGAACTACGATGGTGACGATTGCAGTACTTGCGAAATATGTTATCTATAAACAGGGAATGAATAACGACGACATAAGTATTTCTGAACATTAAAAAGTATGTCTGAAATTAAGAATTCATGTTGCATTTAATTTTTGTTGTTTTCGCCTAGACACAAAAAAACCCCGAAATCAAATCAGACACGAAATTAAATTCCTTTACAGTATATCTTTAAATCATCTACATCAGAAATCGTTATAATGATTTTTAAAATACAAAATCAAAAAAATTCGCTATATCTGTGTTAATATAAAGGTGAAGATAACAAACAGTGATCAATTTCATAACCCCTACAAGGAATACAAAATTAAGAGTTGTGGAATCACGGACCCCCGGATCTACCAAAGGTGGTGTTAGGTACCTAGGAGTAGTAAGCATCTCCTGTCGATCGGTCAAACTCACACTTATCCTTTTATTTTCATCAGATAAACAAAGTAATCCGTAGTCAAATCAGCGTGCAAAAAAGATTTAACAACCTGAATGAAACACACCAGACAACATGTAACTCAACGACAGGCTGTATTGGCAAACTAGATCGTTATTACGACCATCAAATTTGCAAAATGCTGAACGAGGCTGTTGAAACCCATGTGACACCAATTTGTTTGACACTAGCCTGTCACGATTTAAAAACTTACCATGCTCAAAATAAGCTCTTATGTATAGTAAACTCTAAGAACAAAATAAGATTTCATAAGTACATCTGGTGGGAAAATACTGTTATGGTAACAAAGTGTTTGATTTACAGTTTCATACATTTAAAGCAAGCTATTGTAAGTGATGCCATTATCTTTGAAGGTCCACCTGCAATTGAGTTCGAAAATCCAGACTTCGATGAACTTCACGGGACTGTTATTTACAACGCTACGATTAAATCCATTCCTGCTGTTTTTAAAGTTGTGTGGAAATTAAAACAAGATGCTACTGGCGACTATCAAATTATTGATACGCATGATCCATTATACAAAGGATCCACAGTCGCCTTGCCTCGTCCGAGGCTGGTGGTCAACAAATACAGAACCGATCACCAAGAATCATTTCAGCTTGAAGTTTTCAATTTCATTGGAATTAGTAGAAGGGATATATATGGTAATTGAGTAACATAATCATTTAATATTTTATAATGTAGGTTAGTCACATTGCTGTAATATTTCTACTTTTTGAGAGCCGAAAAATCGTTTTCACTCCGTCTGCATATACTCACGCAATACGTCTATTCCAAACTGTGTTTTAAGAATTCAAAACTGGGGGGGGGGGGGGGGGGGTGCGATTTCTTTGCAAATTGTCACCTTTAGGTTTTCTTTGATGTAGTATGAATGCAATGTAATCCAAGAAAAACATTTTGTCATTTCCTCATATAAAATCATGCACAGTTCTGAGTTAAATATAAACCAATGTCGGACAGATGTTGATATGATTGAAAATGAGGATCTCAAATCACTTATTATAAAAGGTCCTACATACAGAGAACCTCGGTCTTTCAATTGGCGACATAACTTAATCTCTATTACGAATTATGTCGAAGATTATGCCAGATGATAAGCTAAATATAAAAAAACAAAACAAGAACTTGATATATTGTCAGAATGGGTTAAAAGCATCAGAGAAATATTAAAATCCAGCATTAGACATATCAAAACAAAAGTACGTACCATATATCCTTCTGTGTTTAGTAAACTAAACAGGGGAATATCGAATCGACATATGAATGGAAGTTATTATTGGTAATATACAAATCGTCGTCAATATAGCTAAATGTCGAATTGAAGGTCACAGCAAGAAATTTTTCCTTCTCACGTAGATATTTTTGAATGAATTCTGCTTCATGTGAATTTATAAACAGCACAATTCGTGCCCATGGGAATTCCAATAGACTGTTGGAAGACCTGATTACCAAAGACCACGAAGATATTGGGAATGAGGACTTCTAGCATATTTTTTATTTCAACTTTAGAGTACTTGTGAAAGGAATCAGAATTGTGTTTAACAACGTACTTTTTTGGATGACTGATCACTAGAAATTAATATTTCCGTTTTGCATTTTTGTTGAAGAAGCAACTGTCTATGATGTTAAAAAAATCTAGTCCTTAATTTATCTTGAGGAATGGTCGTGTAAAGTGTAGAAAAGTCATAGGTTTTGATTTTAATGATTTGGGAAAAGATTTGCGATTCCAAGTCCACTAAGGGTTATTTAGAATTTATTACAAGTTGTTATAGACGATTGAACTCTTATGACGAAGAATGCTGTTTATGTTGACGGGATATATTTCTTTGTAAATTTGGGCTTAAGGAACTGCCGGCATGATTTTAAAGGAGTAAAATGCATGACCTCTGGTGGTTTAAATAACACATTTCATGTTTTCGAAATGAACAAAATTACATGTATTTTGTCTTCCTTATTCGAAATGCGCATCTGGTGCAGCAAACGTGGTACCGTATAACTTTTACATTATGACCCCTGGGACTGTTAGTCCCCGAGGGTCTCTACAGCCGAGTAGCTAAGTACTTCGTTGCTAGCTTGAAAATACGGATGTATGTTTAATTGCTGTTATAAAATTGAGAAATTCATTTCCAAATTAAGAATTATATTCCTCATGCATAGCTCTTATCCTTAGACGAATTTGACTCCACTTTTTTGGCACGCTGTTTTTCCCTATAATAGCTCTAAAACTTCATTGTTATTTCGGATTTCAAACATTTCGGTTGAGCATTACTGAAGACATTATTTGTCGAAATGTGCGTCTGGTGCATCAAAATTGGTACCGTATAAGTTGTACATTATGCTTGTAGTACAGACCCTGAAACGTGCTACTACACCAGTTGCACGGTACGGTTCGGTACGCTTTATGAACGGTACGGTTCGTTTTCTGAACGGTACGGTTCGTTTCTTGAACGGTACGGTTCGTTTCTTGCACGGTACGGTACGCTTCTTGAACGGTACGGTTCGCTTCTTGCACGGTACGGTTTGCTAAAAATAGCTGCACGCTTTGTGAACGGTTTGCACGTTTTATTAATGAGGTGGGCGTGGCCTGAACGCTTTGACTTCGTATAAATTGTACGTTTCGATAGTTTGTTTTCACTCGATCGGTCTTATTCGGCTCTTTGATTATCGGCTGCAGGATTTGTGGTTGTGTTTGAATGTGCACATGGGGAAATGAGACGTTATTTTTGATTGCTTCGATGGAATAATTCCATATTGATAACGTACATAAAAGTTATGAATAAAAGTTTTTAGAATTTGCTTAAGTCTAAGTCTTAATGGTTGTTATTACGTTTCAATTTGTTTTTCATTTCTCATCAGACATTTATTAATTTACGATTTTATAAAAAGTTGTTACATGAACTGCTCCCCGACATGGGCGTGCGTAAGTGTAAAAACAAAGCGTATTAAGTTCCCGGATATAAATTACAGTGCCTAAATTGGAAAAGTTTTTAAGAAGAAGTGAATTTTGTTTTGAATACACTAAAGTCGCAAATGACAATGATTATTTTCTGCACTTCACATTTATTGTGATTTATCATCGGCATTATGAAAGATCCAGGATATCTGCACGTGAAGTTTGTACGTCCTTTTTTGTCAGCATTCAGTCATTCATAATTAATAATGTTAGATATCTGTTGCATTTGTCTTTGAATCAAATAAAATGATGATAATACATATAATATATATTCCTATCCTTTATCACGCGAAGTCCGATTTTCATTTCCCTGACTTTATTTTTGATCACTGAAAATTGAATTAAAAAAAATTAACAGAAAAGTAAGGCAAGTGTGTAGTTTGCAATAAAAATGTTTCATATACCTTTTCTATATATTGTTGAAATACTTGAAAATGCTGAAATGAATAAATTTTTGCGGCCGATTTGATGCTTTGCATCAATTTAACTTGTTTACATTCTTTTACACATGTATGTATCTATTTATTTCTCTGTCGATGTAATTAAAAAATGTTTATTAGTGCATATAATAAATCCGCCAATCTACATCTATCTATATGGGTCGTTATCAATGTAGAAGAGAAAAAGATATGTCAAAATTATTGCTAATAAAGTAATGAAAATGTTACAGTGTAGAACGTGACAATTTTTCTAATCGGTCTAGAAATTTCTCATATGATTCAGACACTGTACGTAGGAAAGTACATATTGAATACATTAACGCTACAAATATCAATTTCATCTTCTTACGGCAAGCCCTGTGCCATACGTGTAGTAGCATTATCAGGGACGTTGACGTCCCTGATTATATGAAGAAATTAAATAGGCTACTTGTAAGTACTATTACAGTATTGAAGTTAACTTCACCCTTGAATTTAAAAAATTGATTGAAACAGAAATTCCGTTAAAACAACGAAATGCCCCTTGGTTCACTCTTTAAAAGTCTGCAAGTGAAATATACATCCACAGTACACAGGACTGGCTGCAGAAGCATGCATGCAAAATCCGTGCAGTGATCTGACGTCTATTTCTGTTAACAATTCACAGTATAAAACGAATTTGTATGCATAATTCAGTCAAAACTTGGGTACTTGTTGATAACATACATATACATATATGCACTGAAACAATGTGACATTTACGGAAAGTAATTAAAAAAAAAAGAATATCAAAGATGTTTTAAGCATCTCGGTGATTTTCACAGTTGATAACCCAGCTTTGTGATGTTTGAGGATAATGCTTCGAATAGCCAGCGATAGTCTACGACCTCCTTTCCCATCGGGCGCCATTGTGAAAATAATATACTGTGGCTGAAAAAGTGGGTCACGTGACATAAATTGCACGCTTTCTGCACGGTACGGTACGCTTTCGGGCTTTTGGGGGCGGGGTTTGCATAATATTATCCTGTACGCTTTCTGAACGGTAAGTTCGTTTCTTGAACGGTACGGTTCGTTTCTTGCACGGTACGGTACGCTTCTTGAACGGTACGGTTCGTTTTTTGCACGGTACGGTACGTTTCTTGAACGGTACGGTTCGTTTCTTGCACAGAACGGTTCGGTTCGTTTTTAAGGTGTAGTAGCACGTTTCAGGGTCTGTAATTAAATGTAATAAATCGTTCGCTGAAATATTGCGATAATTAATCATAATACAGACTGAAATCTAAACCCCGATTAAAAATAATATACTTAATTAGATAGGTAGTCACGTGGTACAGTGATGTCACCTGCGCCCTTCTTCGATCAACTAGTTGTGAAAGTAGTATGAGATATTATAGATATTTTATTGAAAGTAGATATTTACAGCAACCTAACAACTCAAGTTTATAACAAACAGGATGATTTCAATTTCCCCATCGTCAACTTCCAATTTTCATGTAGCAATATTCCATTATCACCTGCATATGGTGTTTACATCTCTCAACATATTCGATACGCAAGAGCTTATTCTGTGTATGGTCGGTTTTTTTAAACCGAAGCAGGCTACTGACAAACAAGTTTGATGGTGTAGGGGTTCCAACAGTCTCGTTTAAAATCAGCATTTCGCAAATACTATGGTCGGCATAACGATCTAGTTTGCCAATGCAACCTATCATTGGATCAAATGCTGCCTGACTTGTTTCATGCCGATTGTCAGTTTACCTGATCAAGGTATAGGACTCACGGTGGGTGTGACCGCTCGATAGGGGCTGCTTAATCTTCCTAGGCACCTGATCCAACCTGTGGTGTGTCCAGGGGTCTGTGTTTTTATCTATTTTATCTTGTTTATAGGAGTTATGAGATTGATCACTGTTTGTTATTTTCACCTTTCATATTCTTAAAAAGGCAGCTTTTAAGGGCCTAATGTATTCCCCATGGACAACATTTAAACATATGTTGACAAATGTCCCGAGTTTTATATGTTTTTGCAATCAGTGTATACAAATAACGATGTAAATAATCAAATATATAGCGAGAAAAGCGAGTATGAAATTGGCAATATTGTGAGTAAATAATGTTGATATGGGTTCCAGTCTACACACTATTTGGTAATGTTAGTCCTTTATATATCTGTAATTGGTGCTGTTTTTTTTTTTCTAAACTAAGCAGTGGAATTATTATCTATTTTTGGTTTACACAAGTTATGATACGTTATATTGTTGACATCTGGGCTACTATCACAGGTGCATTTCGGAAAGAAAACAAAACCCACACACATCAATAAAAAATCATCCAATTTAAAGGGAAAATCACACTTTTTTATTTCAATAAAGCAATCTTATTATTTTGAATTGTGATCTGCCCGTCGTTAGGAAGTGGGAGCATGGAATTATACAGACACACTCAAGATGTTACGAGTTCAATGAGAAATAGTTATATAACTAAATTTAAAGTTAGGAAATACAATAGTCTAAGCTTTAGAATAAAAAGTTCATTTTTGTGGCTTTAAATTTATTGTAAGTATAGTTAGTAAAAACTGCGAACACAAGTTATGTTGTTACAAGGTAAAGGTCAGTTGATCCGAGTGTACATTGAATTTGAAGACCAGAACAGAATTATGTATATGTTGTAGGCCTAGCAGTTCTTAGTTTCGATATATTCATTTTCTCGCGGTTTATCTTGGTCTATGTCCAAGCGGTTTTTGAAAAGGTGACTGGGTGGGGTTTTTTAAGGTAAAGTTCTTGTTCCAACAAAATTTTTTATCCGCATCTTTTATCCATACCTTCCTTCAAAAAAAGAAAAAATAGTGGTTTATCAAATTAAAATCTAAAGAAAGAAAATAATACAAAATATTTTGCGTTATCGTGTAACGTAAATCATGGAAAATATATGACGTCACAATCAATGACGTCGCAGCAGTGCAAGACAGAAAAAAATCATATGGTAGTCTCACATGGTTAAGTCAATCTCACACTGGTGATAATATGAGAAAAATATTTCCACATGTGTAGACATGCATTCATTATATGGAAAACAAAGAAAAAATTGCGAGATCTACGAATGTATTGACTTTTGCATTTCCTTGGCGGTTTTGATATTTTTTTGAGCAATTTGCAGCATTCTGATTGTCGAAAGTAACTTAAAGAAATTACTCGAATTCTTATAACATTTTCTACAACACGTAGCGGAATGACTTGCACGGTTTGTGAGTTTCTAAGGACCTCACTTGAACAATTTGTACGTTTCTGAGAACATGACTACACTCTTCATGGAGGTATTTTTGCAAGAGACAGTTTAGATGTATGCGTAACGATGAACAGTTGGTACAGAACGCTGAATGACGTGCACATAACTCAACTCTTTGGAGATGTAGTAGCGTGATTTACAGCCTGTACATTATTAGGAATATGAGTTCTTTTTCTGTCGGCAGGAGATGATTACTCATCCTAGGCACCCATCCCACCTCTGGTATGTCTAGAGGTCTGTGTTTTTTCTACTCTTATTTTGTATGTTTTATAGGCGTTGTGATATTGATTATTGTTTGTTATCTACACCTTTTCATCTATCGGTTTGAATTTATGTTGATAATAAAAAAATCTAGAGGTATGTTTTATTCCGTACCCTGGTTTGAATTTTATTTCTATGTTTCAAAATAACTTGATTCTTTTTCTCTCGTTTGATATTTCTAGTTTATATTTTCAAACCATGATAATGGATTGATTATATAATTGTTTCAAACTTACCAATGTCTTATTATTTTATTTCGAACATATTCTATTGATGAAATCAAAAGGATTGGGAACAGGTTTTAAAAACTTACAAATCCCTATCCTAAAATAGTACAATATGTCATGCAAGGTAACAATTAACAGTAAAATGTACAATGATTTAACGAATATACAAGTTACTTCCATAAATTTATGAACAACTGAAAAAAATATTTATATCAGTTTGCAGAAGGAAATTGACATCACTGCATAATGTCTTCGTGTCTACGTGAGAAGAAAAATATCTCGCTGTGGCCTTTGATTCGACATTTCGATATCTCAATGACGTTTTGTCTATCAACAATAATAACTTTCATTCGTATGTCGACTTCATATATCCCCGTGAGCACGAAATAAAGGACACCACAGAGTCGTCCACTTCTGCTTCATACTTAGACATCTTATTGAAAGTAGACATTGACAGCAAATAAACAACTCAACTGTATGATAAAACGGGATTATTTCACCTTCTCCAACGATAACTTCCCATATTTATATAGCAATATTAAATTATCACCTGCATGTGGTGTTTATATATCTCAACTGATTCGATATGCAAGATATTGTTCTGCATATTGTCAGTTTTTAAATCGAGGTAAGCTGCTGACAAACAAGTTGATGGTACAGGGGTTTCAACAGTCTCGATTGAAGTCAGCATTTCGCAAATTATTTGGTCCTTATTACAATCTAATTCGTCAATACAACCTATTATTGGGTCAAATGCTGTCTGACGTGTTTTATACCGATTGTTAAGCCGTTCTTGGCACACTGATTTTGACTACGGATAACTCCGTTTTCCTGACCAGGATATAGGGCTCAGGGCGAGTGTGACCGGTCGACAGGGGGTGCTTACTACTCCTAGGCACCTGATCCTACTTCTGGTGTGCCCAGGGGTCCGTGTTTGCCCAACGATATATTTTGTATTGCCTGTAGGAGTTATGAAATTGATCACTGTTCGTTGTCTTCACCTTTCATAATAACAAGTTTGTATCAATATTAACCACGTCAAGCAGGAAAAGGCGATTAGAAAGATTATTTCTAGTTCTAGAGTAAATTTTACAAGCGCAAAGGACATGATATACATCTTCATTAATATGTCTACGAGTACAAAACGTAGAATTTGGAATATTTCAATTCGTTTATAAAGATCATAACTAAGTATACAGTTGTATCTTAGGTTTATATGAATATTCCAACAGAGTAATATGATGCTGGTCTTGTAATTTCTGTTATTACATTTTTGCGGAATGAATTGATTGAGATGACTTGAGATGTCTACATCTAATAAATTCCACTGTTTTACAGAGTCAGGTACACATGATATTTTGAATAACTCTAATCGGCATTTTGGAATACAACATTAATCTTTGTTTCTAGTATTTTAAAGGGATATATTTTCATGTTTATGTGGAATAATTTCATTTAAATAATCAGAGGAGTTACCATTGCAAATTTAAACATGGTAATCATTTTTTTGCATGATTGAAAATAGTTCTCTCCAAAATTTGGCTAACATATGCTAATAGCGATACAGGTCTATAATTAGATACTATTGACGGGATTTCCTTCTTAAAAAGAGGAATGACGTGAGCAATTTTCCAAAAAGACAGGAAAATATTTTCTGACAATGATCTGTTGAATTGTGGTATAACATAGTAAGTGGTTTGACAATGGTGGGTTTAGTTGATTTCAATATTTTATGGCTAATGCAATCTTGGCCAACATCTTTATTAACTGGGGGTATTGTGATAATATCCACTACTTCTTGTTCTTCAATGATAATGCTATTTAAGGAATCATTACATAAGATAAACTTGTTTTGTTATATTTCATTGGTGTCATCAATATTGGTAATTAATGAACAATATGCATTCAATGTTTCTATTTTATCAGAATCAGAGTATACTAACTTGTTAACGCTGTTGTTATCATAAATTTGTATTTGAGGAATTTCATTTGATAATTTGATATTGAAAAAAACCCTGTGTTTTTATAATCTTCGTTTGAAATATGTTCTCTGTTTCTTTCTCAGTAAACGGTAATTACAGAAAATGCTGTCAGGACCCAACAGAGGAGGAAAGAACAAGGTACGTTTTGGTCGAAATATGCTGCGTTCGTAAACTTTACAAAACTTAATTGGGTTAAAAGTCTAGGATTTACTCCATTTCATGGTATATAATGTATTTATGTATATTAAGATCAACAAATAAAACTTCTACGCTGAAAACGGCGGCCATATATACACAAAGCGTTATTTCATTCTATCGCGACTTGATAGTATGTACGGAGATTACAGCGCATTCGCAATTGTTATTAATTGTAAAATAGATTCACTACCATTGTTATGTATTTGGCATTAAGTTAAATCATTTCAAAAACTAACATGAAGAAAATATTATCAACTATGCGTATTTTTCCTTTCGAACTGAAAAATGATACCATATTTTGACATATCTTGAATATAGTATATACATGTTATTGAGGTGTGTATTTTCATTTTCCAAGAAGTGAACATGCACATGTGATTTAATTGATTGATCGGAAACAAAGCCGCAGAAACAGTTGTTAGCCATTTCATAAACAAATTAGATTGAATTGACAAAAAAAAAAACACACCAAAAAACCCAACTATTATCACATTAACCCTGTATTAGGTTGTGTTGTGCCGTTTAAGGGTGTTATAGCTGTCAATACAAAGGATTTAGACTGGTTTTTTTTTTTATTTTCAAAGGAAGGTATCAGGGAAAGACGTGAATATTTTTGTCGGCACGACGACTTTGCCATAAAAACCGTAGCATTTGTCCCTGTACTTTTAAGAAACAACAACATTTGGACAAAGACGTAGATAAACTGCAAGAAAATGGTTCTATCAAAGCTAAACACTGCTGCATGTAGGCCTACAACATAGGCATTCCATTCTGGTCTTGAAATTCAATACACAATAGCACCAACTGACCCTCACCTTGTAACAACATATAACAATAACTTGTGCTCCCAGTTTCTACTAACTGGCAGATTTAAAAAAAAAAAAGGATAAACAATAATTGAATTTTCAATCATAGATAATGAAATGTTGTTTTTCCTAACTTTGAATGAATTATAATGCTTTCATTTTCTTAATGAACACACACGTACGTAACAACAATGCGTGCAGCTACTACGCCGCGCTCCAACTTCCTAACAACGCGTACATTAAAAAATAATGATATTGCTTGATTGAAATAAAGAAATGTGATTTCACTATAAATTTGAGCATTTTTATCTCATTTTCAAATGCACCGATCAGTAGGCTTAAGCCTACTTGACAATGATAGATCGTATCATAATTTATCTATTCCAAACTGCAATAGATTTGATAATAAGTACACTGTTTATTTGAAAAAAACAAAACAATGACAATTAAGGATGCTAATTACAGATGTTTAAAGGAGTAACACAACCAAACAGTGTTTAGACAGCTATTCCATGTAAACATTATTTAGTCGCAACTGCCGATTTGACACTCGTTGTCCTCGCTACATTTGAGTCGCTATTTACATGCACTGGTGGCTAAAACATATAAGATTCGGGAAATTTGTCAACATCGAAATAAATGTTATCCATTGTATATAAATTAAACCCCTAAAACGCAATATTTCGGCAAACGAACTATTAGAATTTGATTTCTATAAGCATAGGGAAGACAAAATGCATATGAGAGAGAGAGAGAGAGAGAGAGAGAGAGAGAGAGAGAGAGAGAGAGAGAGAAATTAATAGTGCCAACAATAATAAATATCAGTGATCATCAGAATTTAGCAGTATCAACAACACGATAACAGTAGACACTATTTCCTTCCAGTAGTGTGAGCACTCTAGGTAAATGGTAGACCATTTATGCGCAGTAAAACAAAGGGTCTTTATTGGTTGTTTGGAACTTTCGAAACGTTGGAATTGATACCATCAATTAAATAAATGAATAATGACTAATGATGCTAATAATACGCGAACAATTAGGTGGCTTTCCATCCTCTGCAATTCTAAAAAGGATAAAAAATATTTTAGGTGCTCTAAGAAAATCCGAAAGACTAACATGTAGTATTTCATAAAGTAGAATTACTTTTACCTTTAACTTTACCTCTCAAAGAAGAATACAAGTTGATGGTACAGGGGTTTCATCAGACTCATTAAAGCCAGCATTTTGCAAATTCTATGGTCATTATAACGATCTAGTTTGCCAATAAAACCTATCATTTGCTCAAATGCTGTCCGACGTGTTTCATACCGATTATTAGGTCGTTCTTTGTACAATGATTTTGACTATGGATAACTCCGTTTACCTGATCAGGATATAGCGCTCACGGCGGGTGTGACCGGTCAAAAGGGGATGCTTACTCCTCCTAGGCACCTGATCCCACCTCTGTTGTATCCAAGGGCCCTTGTTTGCCCAACTATATATTTTGTAGGAGTTATGAGATTGATCACTGTTCATTATCTTAACCGTTCATATATATATCTTTCTTTCTATCTATATATGTATCTATATACGACCTCATGTAGAAACTATACCGTCCTACCTCAAAGACATGACCGATTACATGAACAAAACCCCGACTTCGAATTGCCAGACAACACCCTTCTCATGACTATGGATGTTGCATCATAATACACGAACATCCCTCACAATGAAGGTATAAATGCATAAATGGAACAGTAGAAAACACCAAAAACCGTCCACTGACGTCTTGGTTAGCTTTTAGAACATGAACATAAACGCAATAACTTCAAGTTAAATGGGAAACATTACATTAAAGTGAGTGGCACGGCCATGCGAACTAAATTGACACCCTCTTATGCAAATATATGTATGGGTAGATTAGAAAAACAACTTTCACTACAAGTACTCATCAAACCTGTAAGCTGGCTTAGGTATATCGATGACATAGAAATCAAATGGGTTGAAGGCAAGACTTTTTTTTTGCGTCCTTTGTCAAGTCATTTCACCATAGTATTAAGTTCACAGTGGATATTTCAGATACCACCAAAACATCTCTTGATACAATACCCACTCTTAAAATGATGAAATTGGATTTGATATCTAACAGACCGACGCCCATTTATATATAATGCCATCCAGCCGTCACCCACATCACATTTTCAAGGGTGTACTGAAAGGCCTAGCAATTCGCGTGAGACGAATGTGTTCCAGTGAGGAATCTTTTGAACAAGTCAACAATTAAAATCACATTTTTGCCAACGAGGTTATAGGCTGTTATCTCTTGCAAATGCCATTAATGGGGTTGGAACAAATATCAGGTCTTCACTGTTTCAGTATAGGGAGAAAGCGAAATGCTGTAGAGTACATGTACCTCTAATCTCACCATCCTACATTGAAGGCACAAAACAAAAAAGATTGGGAAGAGAATTTAGTGAACAGCCAATGATGTCCTTTAGACGACCCAGGAATATCAAGGATTTGGTATTAAGGGCCAGATTGGACAACTCTCTACCCAATGGAGGCTTTTCAACTTGCTCTGAGAAGCACTTTTAGCCATGATTCAGAAACGTTCCAAAATTTTACTACAGGCGAAACTAATAAATATTGGGTCAACTCTCCTGTAAAACCAACAACTGCATATGCCTTATTAATTGTAAACACTGTGGACAGCATTATGCTGGGGAAAGTACAAATATCAGATTTAGACGCAACAACCACCGATCAACCATTAAAATCAAACGCGTGATCGAACCCGTAGGAGAACACTTCAACAAAGATCACAATTTGTAAGATCTGCAAGAGGTTGTTATTGATCACAAGCCAACATTGACCAATTCAGAGAGAAAAAGTTCAGACAAATCATGGATGCATCGTTTGAAATCATTCCGTCCAGGTGGAATGAATAATTTGAATGATTTAACGCGAGTGAATCTAGGATAAATCCTTAGTTTGATTAGTTTTCACAGCTTAATCGCTAATATTCACCAAATAAGATATTTCTGTTGTATTTTTAATAGAAGGACAATTCGTTTCCCTCATTGCAAGGTTCTGACCTTGAATTCCTTAATTTAGCCATAGTGAGGATTCCTAAAATTGCGACTATTGTTTGACCTTGAACACTTTCAAATTCTGTTAAGACAAAGCTTTGTTGATTTTGTAGTGAAGTAATGTTCTCGTAGCAATCATATTGTTTTTCGTTGTCGGCACTGTTTACCATATCTGAATATACCATGGTACGGACTACCAAATAATCTTTTAAAAAAAACTTAATCACTCCAAATCATTATCTTCCCACCATTTTATTTCACAATCACATTGTTTAAGAAGTTTTCTCTCTAAAGGACAAAGTACTTTTGGGACCAAATTTGGCCCCGTGTCCAAATTCAATGATATTCCTAAAAATTCTTTCATATGTTGTATATTTCTATAAAATGTTTATGATGTCTTCGTAAAAAGCTTTACTTATGTAAAATACATATGTAAATACAGTATAGTTTACGATAACGTTGTGCAATTTTGACGTTACTTCATGCGACGGCATGACCAAGAAAGCTATGTCATGAACTCCACATGAAAATAATAATGATAATAATAATGATTAGTTTTATATAGCGCTTTTTCCAGCGTATGCTGCTCAAAGCGCTTTACAATGCATTATTACCCTGGCAGACCTTATATCAATCTAGAACTTTCTCAACCTCCTTGGAAGCATACAGTGCAACCTGCCAATACAAGCGCTAGAGCACTAACATTCTAGCAATACCCTTCACTGTCGATAGCCAGATACCCCTTTTACACTTGGGTGGAATGAGGGAATTCATGTAAAGTGCCTTTCCCAAGGACACAACGTTGGTCCTGCCGCGGCCATGACTCGGACCCACGACCTTTCGGTCGAGTCTGACAGCCTAGCCACTAGACCACCGACGTCACAATTATCCAATTTATGTCGCCATAAGTTTTTTTTTTACACAAATGTGCACTATGATTTTTATTTGAAAAGTTTAATTGATTTTTTCCGAAAGTTTTAATCAATTGTAGATAATTCGATGCGGCGGATGCTGTGATTTGAAGGACGATTAGTGTAATTGTATCCAAAAATTGTAGAGCAACCCATATATATTCATTCAATTTTACCTTTGTATTTACATCCAATTTGCATTGTTTTAATCTAAATTAAATGAATATCATATATGTACGTAGCTCGTTGTTACTTAAAGCTATTCTTGTGTGTATGTGTACAATTTGTTCTCTTTTTTTCCGAGCGCATGTTTTCAGCGAAGGCACACTCACTAACCAATGCTACATTGGATTGTAGTAAAAAGAGCATGAAATTCATTCAGAAGTTATGTGAAAAGAAATGTTTTAAAACGAACTTGAAAACTTTTTTTTAGTTCAACACACAACGATGGAACAGAATGTGAACCTTTTAGCATGCGATAAGATTTTACAAACAATGGGATAAGTTCTACACAAGATTTGACACTGACATCATAAACAAATCTATCAAAAAATAATCTTGTCGGTATTATATGCATTGTTTTAAGCATACACACTTGCATCTATTTGTAAACCCTCATTATTTGAAGAAAAAAATATATACAGGCTCCTGATAACTATTTCTATATAACAAATCGCATTAGTATTTACGCAAAGGAAAAAAAATTGAAGCATAAATCATATTCATTGTCTCAAACCACGTCCGAAGTCCGCATGGGAGAGGATCGTATATTTTGACATCCCCTTCTACCTTTTGCTACATGCCGATCTAGTCAGATACATCATGAAATAATCTTGGTTTCCAAGTCTAATAAATCATTCAACAAATCCTTTTCGGCCAGTTTCTAATGATGAATGAAACATAAACTGTCTGTTACCAGTACCAAAGTCAAACACTATGACAGTGCATCAGTATAGATAATGCCGTCAGTCAAAGGTATTAATATGTTCGAGCATTTTGTTGTCAAAATAGTGAAAGGTGTAAGATCTAATCAGTTTTTGCCACTAAGTTTTTTCACTACACTAGTCAAAAGGACTATTAGATTCTATAGTTTACTGATTTGTGACTAGTCTGGCTGCTGAAAGTAGACGGCCGAGTTTCGATGCAACGAGGGGAAGAGTGCGGAAGGGGGGTTGTCCCCTCTTAAAGAGGATGGGGGTCAGGGTAAAACTTTCAACACCTAGATGCAAATTGTTTATTTGAGGCAAATAAATGACAATTTGATGACCAAATCTATAAGCCTCTATTTTTCCTGAATTTCACAATCAAACCACCATATTTATGCCTGAATATTACGAAGAGTACGTTGATGCTACAGTGTAGTACGGTATTTTGTCGAATATGATATGCACTTTTTTCAAGGATTTTTGGTGTGAGAAAGGGGTGCGTATTATTTACCAAATAGGGTGGGTTTTTTTCAGGTGAAACTTGGCAGTTAAGTAATGTTTCACCCGGAGACACATCGTATGTTTGTTCACGCTGTTCATCTAATTGATCTCAAGAAAATTACTACAGAACCTAAAATTGTAGAAAATGTTATACTTAACAATATGTAAATAATTAAATTATTATGAAACAGTCAATTAAGTTTCACTCGATCTTAAATTCATATTAGATATTCATCATCGTTCAAAAGTGCCACGATATCATCATACCATGACCATGACTGTGATCATGTCAGGTACATGTTGTTCGAAGCCAGAGTTGTGTACCATGACTTCGTCACTTCATTTTGTCAGACACTTCTTCAGGGTACTTTCTGTATGTTGAACGATTTCCATGGGAACTCCATGGGCATATTCTGGGAATATGCGATATTCTTTTGCAGTAAATGACATTAGACTGACGTACTTCACCTATACAGCGAAATTTCGGAGAGTTATGTTTGAATTCTTCATTTCACTACCGTCTCCAAATAATGGTAGTGTACGATTACAACACATTGAACAATTGTTCGATATTTTTATTTTATTTCTATAATGTCAGCTATCTAAATTATTTGACGTTTAAACAAAGAGACTTTAATCATACAAAATGTCATGCTTTGCTGAAATTGATATATTATTACCGCACTGTATCCAAATTCTTGTGCTTTGTTAAGAACTTGCATTATTGCATTATTTCCACAAAGATTTCGAATGAAATTGAATAAAGTGAAGAATACCGCTTGGTTAGAATGTTTACATTAATCACCGGTAATTATGTAAATTGGGAAAAGGGTATCAAACAATCGTTCCAGTTTTATACAGATGCTTTCATGATGATATTGTGATTTGGTTCAGACTTAAGTATTTTGCGCACAAATTACTTGCAACTTTAATTCCAGAGAGGGTGTTCGGACCTCCACTCTAGATCCGCGCATGATTCGGATATAGGCATTAAGCTATATTTTGGACATATGCCACTAAATGCTAAGCGACCGACGATGAGTGGCGTGGTTAGAGTGTAAATGCAGGAAGGGAAAGGTATCCTTATGTGTGAAAATCGCGTTATACTACTTCAACACGATTTAATGATGAAAATAGTAACCAATGGCTAGATGTCATGGTTTTTCAAATAAGACTTAGTCACAGAACACGTGCGCCAGTTATCGACAAATGTAAGGTGATTCTATTAACAAATCATTATTACAGCCACGTAGCAACAGGAGGATTTGTCCAACACATTATTTTGTTTTGTTTAGAGAATGTAGTTTTTCCATAAATTTTACATTTTTGATTTATCACTCCTCCCCCTTTTATGGTAGTACTAAATGCTTGCGAAAATTTAAGCATGAAACATGGAGTCAGAGTCGTTCGTTTCTACTAAAAATATTTCCTTAAGAATTTTTAATTTTTTTTTTTTACATGAAATGATCGGGATTCAGAGGATATGTCATATTGGAACACACAGTACAAGCGTAAACTTTATCTTTTAGCCTACAAATGAGTAATAATTTAGATATCTAAATATTACATCGTTCATCTATCAACTACCAACATTTTCACCCTTATAGCAGGGTAGATGCTAATATTTCATTACCATCTATCATGAAGCAACCTCTCCAAAATGAGTTCGCCAACTTTGTAATATAAATGGTAGATCGGCGAAATTGGAATTTTTTTTATAGGAAACATGCACGTCATAAAAATACATGTACTGCAGCATGTAAATATATTGTAATGAATTGATTTTCAAGAGTATATATTCAAAGTATGTATGTTTCACTTGATACTAATTCAATTTTTAGAGGAAAAATATCACGGAATTTTGCATTCGAACTCTCGCACTATTATGCTCTCATGTAAAGATACAGATTAAGCCATTGCGCTTTCATTTTCGATATTTGTAATATGGATTCTTTTATTTTATAAACAAAGATTGCGTTCGGTTCCAGGCGTGTATTTGTTAAAAAAAAAAAAAGACCCCCCCCCCAAAAAAAACCCACAAAAAAACCCCCCAGGCCAAAGCCATAGTGAAATTCTAACATAATAAAACACATATTATGTAGGCCTATCATGAGTGGTTTCTTTTCAGATGGACAATCATTAAATGTGTCTGACATATTGCTTAATACAATATTAAACTATCATTTGAAATTATACATTCACCATATCCATCAAGTTAGCCTGCATGCATGTTAGAATATTATGACTGTTACGGCATATTTAGACATGCATATATATACGCATTGTAGTCGGTATATTCTATGCACGCCAATTTGGAGGGACAATTTATGTCATAAACTATCTATAATGAAAAAGAATATGTGATTGAACTTTGCATGGGTGTGTTACATTAATTGGGTCGATACTATTGCGTATCCGTATCAAACATGAAAAGAGTACTTGGAATAGGAAATAGCTACATGTGTTGAAGATTTTCTCTGCATAAACACTATCTTCATGATAAATCAAATTCTAGACTTTTGGACATCATCGCAAGTTGGTTCATTAACAAAAATGGAAAACGCAGTTATTCATATCTAGTGACCAGTCATAACAAATACTTTGTTAAACGCCACTCTGATTCCACGCACAAGTACTCTGAAGTTGAAATTAAAAATATGCTAGAGTTCCTCATTGGCAATATCTTCATGTATTCAAAAACTAGTTTGCCAATGCAACTTATCATTGGGACAAATGCTGTCTGACGTTTTTCATACCGATTGGTAGGCCTTTCTTGGCACACTGAATTTAATTACGAATAACTCCGTTTATTTGATCAAGACATAAGGCTGAAAGAGTGTGCGATTTGGTAAAATTTCAGCATTTCCTTTATTTTAATCTCTAATATCTAAATACTCGGTGTATCAAAATCCGATTGTTTACATGTAAAACTTAAACGATACCAATTGTTAATGCTCCAGATGCACATTTCGACAATAATGTCTCTTCAGTGATACTGAACCGAAATTTTTGAAATCCGAAATATCAGTAAAATTGTAAGCCCTAAGAGCTATTTTAGGGAAAAACAGAGTGCCAAAAAAGTGGAGCCAAATTCGTCTAAGGATAAGAGCTATGCACGAGGGAGATAATTCTTAATTTTCAAATGAATTTCTAAATTTTATAACAACAATTAAATATACATCCGTATTTTCAAGCTAGTAACGAAGTTCTTAGCTACTGGGCTGTAGAGACCCTTGGGGACTAACAGTCCACCAGCAGAGGTCTCGACCCAGTTGTCATAATGTAAAACTTAAACTGTACCAATTTTGATGCACCAGGACCCATATTTACTAAAGTTCGTAGACGTAGACGTAAACGTAGGATTTATGTCTGACTTAAGATTGGAGTTACGTATTCGTAAAATGGTATTCACAAAACCGTTCGTAGCCGCAAACATAACTTACGAATTCTTAAGTGTACGATTGCACTTACGCGTGCGCAATGCCTATTTCACTTCGAAGCGTAAAAAGTGTGAATTTGCTCATCTACTTTGAATCCACCGTGCTACCGCCGCGTTATGAAGAAAAAGAACACAGAACCTTGTGAGAAAGCAACGAAATTCAACGTACATGTATGCCTTCCTACGGCATGTCGATCAACTGTACCGATATTCAGTGTTGTTTACAAAATCAAATGGATGGTTCATCAAATTTAACGCATTTGACTTGTGCATGGATCTGCGATGCTGTACATGTTCAAAAAGAAGTCGCCATACTGACAAGTAAGTTAAGTTGTTTGCGTAGAAATAACCTTTGTTGTACCACTGACTACTCGTCACTAGGCCCCTAAATAATGTAATATTGACTTCAAACGGATTCAGTACATGACACATTTGGATCACAGTCCCTTATCTATTTTGTTCTCCACCTATGTAGCTGCTATAATGCTTGGATCTTAATTTCTAAATAGTGAGCACATATACATATGTGTTAGTTATTTACAATTTTATATGTACCCACTAATTACACATTAAGACACAAGCTCATTTGTGTACATGTTCAAACTTTTGACAATACCATAATTGAAATTCAAAATTATTTATCTCATTTTTTTTTAATTTCATGACTGGGATAAGATCAAAGCAGTAGCATAGCTACTTGTACACAAGTACGCACATGCTTTCACATCATTTTGCAAAAAGCTAACTTTTTATGTCACCAGTCCAGTCGGACTGATGGGGTATAATTTCAACCAGTCCCCAGAAATTTGTACCAGTCCAACAGAGTTTTCCAGAAATCATTAAACATATTTCGTTAATGTTATTAAAATGAAATTAAACTCAATATGCCTCAGGCAATATTGTAACACTTAAATGTGGGATTTATATTTATGAATCAGATTCGTCTAATATCTACAGATCTATAGAAGCATGCCAATGTGTGTATAGAATTTCATCAGTATATTTTCCAAAGTGATGCTTTACAAAATTAACCAGTCCCATCGGACTGACTAAAACAAATGTCAGTCAGTCCGCCATACTTTTAACCAGTCACAGACTGACAGGCATATGTTAAATTTTCGAGTCATATCTTTTTCTTAATATGGGGTCTTGGGTTATAAATTTTTAAATTAGAAATTGTAGGTGATACTTGCTGATATCTTTCCAGATATGGTGATAAATATACAATAAGATCAGTATTATCACAATTTTACAGTTCATTTAACTAACAATTATGTTGCATGTATTTTTCAAGCCTTATGACATTTGATTGCAGTCTAATGACAGTTGTTTAAATCAATGTAATACTGTTATTTTTTAGGTTTATGGGTACAATGCTGTAATGGCTTGAAAAATCTTTTGTGAAACCAAGAAATGCTCATCTTCCATTGCCATGATTGTGTGAAAGGACGAGCATAGGAATGATTCAAAAATATATACCAGGATTGAGAATACAACTCATGACCCGTAGTCTGGTACTCTACCCACTGACCAATCCATACTGATGGTCCATCTGTTACATTGATGTCATCTTACATATTTGTTTACTCATTTATATCATATGGACATTTGACAGTAAAAAAAAAGAAATTTGATATTCACCAAAATAGAATTTGTTACAATACATGTTTAAGAAAATAAGTATATGCATACAGTTATGTACATGTAATTATATTTGTTAATAAATAAATTTTTAGATGAATTTTCATATTGTTATTGATATTGACATGTATTACTTCCATTTCTAGAATGGTTTTAACATCTTGATATTAAAAATATGACAATATAGATCAATCTTAAATACTTGTCAACAAAGTTGTCTGGTGGGTTAAAAATTGTAAAGGGTAGCATTTGTACATATGTCGGATTAATGTGAGAAACCCTCAGAATGAACTTTTATCAGTGGGATTTTTGTTAATTGGGGAGGGGGACTTAAAAAAATGTATATTGAAGGCATCATCCTTGGAGTTTGGTAATATATACTGCAAAGACTTTTACCTAGCTGATCACATATAAAGGTCAATTACATACAAATCGTGAATGGTAGAAAGATTCATAGATGCATTATCAATGAAGGTTTGACTCATGTAGGATTATAGTTAATAGGAAATGACACTCTGAAAGATTGAAAGTCTACATATGACTAAATTAGAAGGCATCACAGTTGCTCTCTGAAACAAATTTCACAAAATTGTATTCGAATGAAATGCATATTTTTTTTAAAAAATATTTATTTAGAGGATCATTTCCCTGTTGTGTAAGCTACAATGTAACAAATAGTTATTTGAACTACCAGTATTTGCTTATGACCACACAGTAAAGATCACCTATCTATCAAGTAGAAATAGTTTTTTCTATAGCTGCCGATCACCATGTATTTTTGTACACGCAGTGACTCTCTTCTTTTGAAATCTAAAACATTGCATGTATACATTAATTCCACCATGTTTGGAAAATAAAAAAAATGTATTTCCCTGAAAGATGCTAGATATATAAAAAGATAAATGGCAAATATTCTTCTTTTTTTTGTACATATCCTGCATGAGTAAAATAAAAAGCTTCCCAATATTTCTAAAGGCAAGGCTCGATCTGCTCAGTCTGATTAAAATCAAACCTCTCACTTTGCTCGATGTACGGACAGTCGCTGCCTGGGAGCACGCAGCGACTGTCCGTATATCGAGCGAAGTGAACGGTTTGATTCTAAATCAGACTGAGATCCGCCACAAGGTAAATTAGATCGGGCTCAACATTTTTAGAATTGTCACACATTTGCAGGTGATCTCAAAGAAGACGATAATCTGGATAAATACAATTAATTTGTGTATCGCTAACCAGCTAATATGCACCTAAAGGATTTGTAAGGTCTTTACGCAAGAAATTATCGATAAAAAATGACAAGTCGCCATTTGCTTTGTTTATTTTTAAGTTACGATCAGCTTACGTGTACTAGTATAGCACACGTAGAGTTACACTTATTTCTGACGTAAATCTACGTCTACGACTGTTAGTGAATACCGTCATAGACGTAAACATACGCTACGTCTAGATTTACGGTACGTTTACGTCTACAAACTTTAGAAAATATGAGCCCAGATGCGCATTTCGACAAATAATGTCTCTTCAGTGATGCTGAACCAAAATTTTTGAAATCCGAAATATCAGTAAACTTGTACAATTACATGTTGTTAATTCCTATTCGCCTCTGCAATATCATGAAATAAGTATTATTAAATTGCAAGATATGGATTTTGCAATAAGCCAAAAAGAATAGTACCTGTCTGAATATTTTTCAATAGAAGTAAAAATAGAAAGGGGAAACCAAGTGTCACTTGTTTACAAAGTTACCGATCGAGTGGAATAAAAATATTTATTTCTATGTTCATGGTATGTTATTGAAAGCATATATACCAGATTTCTTGGAATTCCAACACATGTCCATCAATAACTATTTCATGAAGTAGACAGCCTCTTAAAGGCCAGCAGTTGGGTATAAAAGCAGCCAATCGGTGAAAATGGTGGAATATATGAATTTTCTGGTCACATTCAGATTGCAGCACTTATTTTGCAAAAATAAAGATTAAGCTGTTGTACTGAAATTTTAAAATGGGTATGCTTGTTCCCGTCATAACTGTGCATATATTGGCCATATCTATTTTAGATATAAATTCTCAAGAAGTTTTAATTTTGGCCTCAAAAATCTGAAGCAGGCTAAATTTGTATTTCAAACTAGAGATTGGCAGTTTGTAGGTGTGATTATCTTTTGTTATTGTTTACACAATGTTGACTCACATATTGCACGAGGATGCTTGTCTAGTTCTAGATAAGAGGGATTGCACCAAAGGAAACATGTAATCAAATCACTGTACAACGTGGAAAAAAGTACTTACTCATATATCATTGGTAAATCCAGATTTTATTTTTTAATTATATATAATCACATTCCTTTAAAAAAAATGGTTAACTTTATTAAAATAACTCATTAGGACTGTTCAGTCTGATCGCTGTTTCAGAGTTTTGCAGGATTGCTGGTATCTTTTCTTGAAAAATGTCAAGCCTATGGTGTTTGTCTGATTAAGCAACAATCTCCTAGGTCAGTTGTGTAACTCCCATTGTCTCTCATCAATGATGACAAATATGTCCAATTGTTCAACCATCACTCTAGAATTACTCTCAATCTGGACTCTTACGTGTGGACATTACAATGTCAAAAGAGACAATCACAGATAGTAGGTCTCCAAATATCATAATGGACAAAGTGTTTCTTAATAATCCTTCAATGCACATGTCCTCCATTGCACAGTTACAATTCCCCCAAATTCTTCTCATAATGGAAAGGTACCAAGAGGAAAATCCTAAGTATTAGTATATCAAATATACCAATATTTGTGTATATTATCAAAAAAATACATGTTTTAAAAGACATGGATAAAACAATGATGAATTCATTTTGTAGTTCCTAGGGTGAAATTTTGTTAAAGTAAAAACATATCCTTTCAGTGCCTCAAATATCGAGCAAAGTGGTAGAAAAATGCGGGAAAACTTTAGTTTATTTTGATAAATCATGCCAGTCTCCCTGTTCAAAATATCGTCTGCTACAGAGCACGTGTAGAGTCAAGCATCAGACTGCTGCTTATTCTGATAACACTGCTAGGCCCTGCCCCCTTGCCATATATGCTTAATTGCTGTAGGGGTGTAAATTTTTCTAGGTTACTCCCGGCCTTTAAAAATCTGTTTATGTTATTGAGAATTATTTTTTCAAGATTTACTTTCTTTTAAAGTGATTTGAGTAGAGTATCAGAAGAACAGTGTGTATCGGGATCTGCCTTCGGTAGTTTGTTGTCGCATTGATTTCCAGACAACGAAATAGTCTTGAAATAGTCATAACGCTTCAAGCCTCTCAAACTGTTTCACTCATACAATGTATATAAAAAATTTGCCGACTCTGTAGCTACAACAAAGGTGAAGAAAACGAACGGTGATCAATCTCATAACTCATTTAAGCAATACAAAATAGAGAGTTGGGCATACACGGACTCCTGGATATACCAGAGGTGAGATCAGGTGTCTAGGAGGAGTAAGCATCTCGTGTCGACCGGTCACACCCGCCGTGAGCCCCATATCTTGACCAGGCAAACATAGTTATCTGTAGTCAAAATCAATGTGCCAAGATCGGCCTAACATTCGTCATGAAACATGTCCGATAACATTTAAACGAATGGTAGGTTGTGTTGGCAAACTAGATAGTTATAACGACCATATAATTTGCGAAATGCTGCTTTTAAACGAGATTTTTTGAACCCCTGCACAATCAACTTGTTTGTCAGGTACGGTAACGTTTGTGACATCCCTGAAAGTACATTTTACTATAATACCAATTCTTCAATGGAGCTCTACGCAGAAATGGCTCTTTGAAACTACATATTGAGCACGGCGAGGAACAAGTGTGTAAAAAGACAGATATGGTGATCAGGTCTTCCAACGGTCTGTTGGAATTCCTGTGGACACCAATTGTGTTCCTTTGTTAACTGACCTGTTTCTATATTCATATGAAGCAAAATTTCTTCAAAAACTTCTACGTGAGAAGAAAAAATCTCTCGCTATGTCCTACAATTCGACATTTCGATATATCAATTACGTTTTGTCTACTAACAACAATAACTTTCATTCATATGTCGATTTGATATATTCCGGTGAGCTCGAAATAAAGGACACCACAGAATGGTCAACTTCTGCTTCATACTTAGATATTTTATTGAAAGTAGACATTAACGGCAAAGTGACAACTCAACTGTATAGCAACCGGGATGATTTAAGCTTCTTCATCGTTAACTTTCCATATTTATGTAGCAATATTCTATGATCGCCTGCATATGGTGTTTATATATGTCAACTAATTCGATATGTAAGAGCTTGTTCTGCGTATAGTAAGTTTTTAAATCGAGGTAAGCTATTGACAAACAAGTTGATGGTACAGGGGTTTCAACAGTCTCGATTGAAGTCAGCGTTTGGCCTCTATCTAAAATTCTGTATTTTTGACACTCTCGGTACTTTTTATTCATATATAGACAATGCAGGAAAGAGAGAAATTCCTTGCCTAAATAAAAGTTTAATTAAAACAAGATTGCTATGCAGAACCATATATCCCACACCATCTTAAAAAAAAGTTGAAGCAAAATTGTCCTGTAAAATTTGTAGAATCAAAATTGCGGGGGAATTTTAAATGACCTCACCCTATTTTTGTGATGACCTCCCTTTTGAAGGTGGCATGGTCCTTTATTTGAACAAACTTTAATCCCTGTCACCCAAAGATAATAATAATAATGAGCGGCATTTATATAGCGCATTATATAATTTGTAATTACTCTAAGCACTTTAACAATGTAAAATGTAAAACATGATAAGATTAATCAGAGCATAAAATATAAGATCCAAATAAAATAAAACAATTTAAACATTACGAGTTCATGCGACAAACCAGCCTTTACTTTAAAAAAGAATGTATTGCAAATATGGTTATAAAATTTCATAAAAAGATATGTTTTGAGGTTTGTCTTAAAACTTTTAACAGTGCCACACGAACGGATGTCTATCGGTAAACTGTTCCATAGCGTGGCAGCTGTTACATCAAACTTTCAATCTCCATAGGTCTTTGTACGAACGCGGGGTTTTTCTAGCAATCTTGAATTGCATGACCATAGAGATCGTTTTGGTTTGTACACAGTGATTAGGTCGCTGATATAGACTGGTGCCAATCCGTTTAGAGCCTTGTATGTGTGTAGTAAAATCTTGTATTCAACACGGGAATCAACCGGAAGCCAGTGCAAGGACACAATCACCGGTGGTATATGGTCATGCTTCCTGACCCGGGCAACAAGTCGAGCTGCTGAGTTTTGGATTGTCTGTAGCCTGCTCAGATTTGTTTGGGGTAGCCCTTTAAATAGTGCATTTCCATAGGCTAAGCGTGATAACACAAGAGAACATACAAGTGTCTTGCAGGCGTCATCATTGATGAAAGAACGAATCCGTGCAATATTCCGTAGATGATAATAACAAGAACGAGAGATGGAACTAATAAGTTTTTTAAAAGAAAGTACACTGTCGAAAAAAACACCAAGGTTTCGAACACAGTCCGAGTTGGAAATAATGGTATTTCCAAAAGACAGTTGAAAAGATGGTGAAACGTTTGAATATTTCGAAGTAAACACTATAAATTCAGTTTTTTTTTCTTCGTTTAATTTCAGCAGGTTGACGTTCATCCAAGATTTTATATCTGCTAAGCATTCCTGTAGCCGCGATGAGATAGCATTCCATGTATCTGTAGGTCTAAAAACTAAGTATGCCTGGGTATCGTCAGCATAGCAATGATACATGGTATGATGTCTGCGGCAGATTTCACCAATCGGTTTTGCAAACATTGCATAAAGTCTTGGTCCCAGAACTGACCCTTGGAACACTCCATATGGAAGCAGAAAGTCCTTAGACTTTGCAGTTCCTACAACCACTTTCTGACTACGACCAGTTAAGTAAGATTTGATCCACGTAAGTGCTGCACCAGTAATACCAAACGATACCTCCAGTCGCTTAATGAGAATTTGATGGTCTATAACATCAAAAGCTGCTGAAAGATCTAGCATCACCAACGCAACACAAGAACCCTTATCCAATGCTGTCACAATATCGTGGTGTACCCTAAGAAGAGCTGTTTCTGTTGAGTGACAAGGACGATATGCAGACTGGACCACGTCATTTAGGTTGTTTGAATCTATATGGTGCCCTATGCGAGCTGATACCACTCTCTCCAAAATTTTGGAAAGAAATGAGAGGTTTGAGGCAGGTCTGTAGTTCCGTAACGAGTCTGGCTCCAATCCTGCTTTCTTCAATAACGGACGTACAATGACTTCTTTGAAGGAAGATGGAAATATACATTGATTCAAATATTTGTTCACTATTTCTGCAAAAATTGGTAGCACAGATTCTAAAATGGGTTTCAGAAGTGTCGTAGGGATTGGATCAATTTCACATGATTTTGATGAAGCCGATGAGATGATCATGCGAACTTCAGATTATGTTACTAAATTGAAATTGCATAGTCGTTCTCCATCAAATTGAACATCAGCATAGACTGGATCAATTGTATTCATGCTGTTGTTATTGCACAAGTTTACCCTGATGGTTTGGATCTTATCCGAGAAAAAAATCTCCAAATTTATTTGCGAGGGTTCCGGAACAATGATGTACAGGCAAAGCTCTCTCAGACCCATTGCCCATTAGGCTGTTGGTAATGCGGTACAACTGCTTAGGGTCAATGTATGTTTCCTCAATTCGTGTTGAGTCATAGGATTTTTTGCACTGAAGAAGAAGGTTGGCTGCACGTTTAGATGTTTCTTGGTAAATCTGTCTATGAACTTCGAGGTTTGATTTACGCATGATTCTTTCAGCCTTCCTGCGATCTACTTTGGCTTCACGTTGTTCATTAGTGTACCAAGGACTCCTAGGGCACAGCCTTATTTCTTTCTTTTGTAAAGGCGTAGTCTTATTCAAGGATTTTCTCATTTACAAAATTAAGGTATCCGGATATTAGTTATTTTAAATTTATTTTGTATGTTTTGTCATACATAATAAATTCAATATACTATATATCAGAATACCTTAGTTCCATAAATGAGAAAATCCTGATATTTAAAAATATTTGTGATCGTATTTAGTTAAAAATTTTCGATCATTTAAAAACACTTACAAAATATTCAGGCCCGTAGAGATCCGGCTAAGAATAGGTCCTCGGTAGCCCTTGCTTGTCGCAAGAAGCGACTAAATGGGACATTTCTTATGAAACGCGGTCCCGAGTTACAGAAGATGTGACAGGATAAAAATCTTTCTCTGCTCAATGGCTATAAGCGCCGAGCAAAGGTCTAAATGTTGCATCCCTTTACCGACAATGATCAGTGACGTCTCCATATGAGTGAAAGATTTTCGAGAGGAACCTGATCCCACCTCTGGTGTGTCCAGGGGTCCGTGTTTGCCCAACTATATATTTTGTATTGCTTATAGTAGTTATGAGATTGATCACTGTTCGTTATCTTCACCTTACAATACACAAACAATCAATCAAAACATACAATCTGAACTTAATATAGTATACAGAAAATTCATGCAGCTTTTAAAACTAAATAATGACTGGTTGTTTTAATTCTTAACTTCTCCTTTTACAGTAAATATCATATGACAGAAGAATCATTGGAATCCTTTTTGGAGAAACTAGGATTGGCGGATACAATAGATACGTTTAAGAAAGAAGGTATTGATCTGGATTTACTGCAAACCATGACGGCAGAAGAATTGACAGAAACCGGCCTCTCTTTTGGAAAACGAAGAAAGATATTAGACGCATTAAGAACCAAAGGTAGGTCTGTCTATGTTGCATTGCCCCTATGTGTCTGTATTTCATTCTTTCTTCCAGTACTTTTTCATGTAGTAAAATCTTGAATCCTTAATTGTGAACTCTAAATGTTAAACTTTTCCTCTTTTCTAACTACACAGTCCTCGTGATTAAAGATATAACAAAGTATAAGTCCATTTGTAATGCATACTTGAGAATTAGGGTTCATTTATCTCACTCATGTACGGCGAGTCCATAACAGAAATCTCAAATAAAACTAACATCATATTGGATATTTGCGTGAAGACTGACGTTTTGTTTATTAATAATAATAACTTTCATTCATATGTCGATTCGATAGATCCATGTGAGCTCAAAATTAAGGACATCATTGTTTGAGATTAAAAAGAAGTACTTCATTTATGCAATTTGTCCCTTCCTTGATTAAATATACAGCTTTTAGAGGATTCATTGAACAATTTCAGGAACAAAATATGATTCAAGCCAAAAATATCAACTAGTTATATTTGATAAGTTTTGTAGTATCACGTTTTCTCCTGATTTACTTATGCATAAACAGTTTTACTATCAAGGCATACGGATAAAAATTAGAATTTTATCAAGTCATATTAGATATTATGACCTTAGGTCCTCAGTGCCAACTTGCTTGTCGTCAGAGGCGACTAAATGGGGCAGTCCTCCGGATGAGACCGCAGACACCGAGGTCCCTTGTCGCAACAGGTGTGGCACCATAAATATCCCTCCTTGCTCAATGGTCATTAGCTGTAATACTGTAGCCCTCTCCGATTTTTTTTTTGGGGGGGGGGGGGGGCTACAAGTCCTTAGGATCTCTGTAATGGTGCAAATGCGGGAGTGATTCACTCTCGCAACATTTTTTATCATTCTAAACATTTGCTGACTTTCTTTACGTAAATGAAATAATATTCTATGTTTCTTAGACAATATGTAAATTTAAAGCTCGCAACTTACGATTTTTTTTGTGAGGCTCTATTCTACCGTTTTCAACAATTGCGATAAATTCCAATTTCTCGATTCATATTTATGCACCATATTTGATGTACTGGAGTTTCAACTTCCGATTGTCAAGTGATTTACATATGCCATATAAGGTAGTATTTGCATCAATGGACAAGTACGGGATCGAAAGCTATTTCGTCGGTATTAAAAAGGTTCAGATTTAATATCAAGTTAAAAAACGAACAGCAAAGTGTAAATTATTTCTGCAACCATGTTTTTCCTTTCTTTGTCGGAATGGCTCAAGCAACTACATTTTCGCGCAGATTGTCAATGTTTAGGCTTTTCAGTAGATCCACCTACGAGATCTCGCGATAACAAGCATGGCGGAGCAAACGAAAAATGTTGTATGCTGTACATGGTGTTTAATGAAAAACACCTTTATCAAACATGTCAAAGCTCTAAGTTGGTACTCCCTTTGGTATAAATAGCATTTGCGACTAATATATGGATCTTATTATCGGTTATTCATAAAATTATTTTGCACCATTACGGAGATCCTATGGAATTGTAGCCCTATCCCGAAAACGTCAGATCTAAACAAATCGGATAGGGCTACGTTATTGCAGCTAAATGGCTATGATTGCCGAACATAGGCCTAAGCTTTGAAGCCCATCGCAGACAGTTGTGACGTCTCCATATGAGTGAAATATTCTCGAGAGGGACGTAAAACAATATTCAATCAATCAACAGCAAGGGTATAGCAATGCACTATCTGTATCCTATATCTTCAATTTCGTGGCGGGTCCTGTTTCGTCAGAAATTCCGAGTTTCATCAGCCCGAAACTGTCTAAAATACGTTAGTTAAAATGACACAAAACGAATTTGTTTTTATATCGACAAAATCCATGCCGTAATGTAGATGTTCCTTAGTTAGACCAAACTCACAATATTCTAAAACATAATAGAGAAGAACCCTCTTTTATTCTTACGTAATCATATAAGTCGCGTGACATGATATTTCTACATTTCAAAATCATGCGATAAATCGCTTCGGTGCATGTAAAAAGTGTGATAGCATCGAAATATAAAGTAAGAATGGTAAAACATGAGCATCACTGAAGATACATTATTTGTCGAAATGCGCATCTGGTGCATCAAAATTGGCACCGTATAAGTTTTACATAGTCATGTTTATTTAGAAAAATGCTTGTAAATGTCCAAAAAATGTCCTAGCTCGTTGGTATTTGACCCGAAATATCGGACCTTGTCAACTTTAAGGATACTATTCATCAACACGATTGATTGTAACAATATCAAAATAAACCTTACTTCCTCTTGAAAGCAAGATTCACAGGGATTACATGTTTCTTATGGTCCTGCGCCAAACCGTTTTTACAAACAACAAACTGTCAAGGCTATATTCCAAATGCCGATACCCAATAGTTGCGAGTTCAAGGTCAAAACATAAAATTGAAATTACTGTAGCGCATACTATATATATATTTGTATATACTTTTACAGTATTGAAGGTAAGCAATAAATGATCGTTTGAGAAACATTTGTCACGCGGATTTACACATAGACCGCTTACCACTTGACAGTGGTCGTACATAACGAAAAATATTGTGAAATTTCCCCCACGATACATCTATTCAAATATGTACGTCATGACGTACTCTTTCCTAGTGACATCACAAAGTATCACTTGCATGGAGGTGCATTATGAGTTATTTTCCTGTTGTTGCAAACCTTACCTTAAGCTACTCATATAATCTCTCTTATGACAGATCTAATGATAATTTTGTGAAACCCAGTTGTCTTCTTTGCACGCTTTAAAAAAAAGCAGACTCTTCTCAGTTTCTATTGACAGAATTGCTTTTAATTTTGATTATCCATTACGGAACTGTACAAAAATCAAACTGTCGTAACAATGACTCCCCAAATAGTTTTGTATACTTACATATCATTAAATACATCATTAAAAGCGATCAAAGATAGTAAGCATTGGTGAATTTGAGCAATGCTAGAAAATCAGATCATAATTATAACATATGTAACTTAGTCGACGCCATTTGTTCTCTTCACAATGTTTTGATTGAAGTGTCTTTATAAGTATAATACTTCTGCTTATTTGTGTTAGATGATTTCATTTGCTTCAATATTCTGTTAAATATTGTTTTTCTTGATGTATAATTCATGTATACATATCCATGGAGACATCCTGTAGGAATTTCGTTTTTGTTTCAGGTTGCAGTCCTGCCTTAAGAGGTGATAGTTCAGCACAAAGAAGTAATTTTATATTCTGATTATTACATGTATGATAACCAGCAGGTGTGCTATCGAAGGATTCCTAAGAAGAGTCCTAAGTTATGATTTCAGATGTGTCTTAGGACAAGTCTTAGGATGGTTCTTTTAGAATTATTCTAACTAGGATAGACTTTGGAAGTATTTAGGATAATTCTTACAGTAAGAAATGTAACATTGCAGACCAATCAACGATACTTTTAGTCAATTAGAAGGTAAACTGTTTTAATGACTTGTGAAATTGTTGCACGACATACAAGCTACACACACACACACACACACACACACACACACACACACACACACACACACACACACACACATATATATATATATATATATATATATATATATATATATATATTCAATAAATTATTTTTTCTTGGTATCGGGGTAGAATAAAGTCAAAAATTAAAATCCAATGCTCAAATTTTTTATCTACAACGCTTTCGCCCTGCGTGCTCGTCAGTAGATTTTTAAACAATGCAAACAAGTTCCATGACGTTATGTTGGCAACGTTATCATAATACAGTCATGATTATGACGTCAGAACATTATACAATGTTAATGTTAGGCACTTCACACACACACGCATATATACACACATACCGGAGAGAGGCCTGAAGAATGAATTCACTACCACTGCAATCTTAGAATTTACACTACTGCAGAGCTAAAAAAAATATTGTCTATAATTTGAAAATATCTCCCTATCCCTTTTAAGTTTGTTACGTGTAGATATAGAAATGTATAGAAAATGAGCTAGATCATTCAGCCTGATCAGTTGTATTATTTACACACACACACACACACACACACACACACACACACACACACACACACACACACACACACACACATATATATATATATATATATATATATATATTAAAAGAAATCGAATAAACAGTACACAAAGTTAAAAATTTAACGCAAGCGCTTTCATTTTATAATCCTGAGGATTATAAAATGAAAGCGCTTGCGTTAAATTTTTAACTTTGTGTACTGTTTATTCGATTTCTTTTAATATTTTATACCGGACACTGTGATTTTTTTTAAAAACACAATTTGGATATATATATATATATACATATATACAGTATAATCTGTCTTAACCGGCTATGTGTGGTTCCAAAGAAATTGGCCGGTTTGCACAGAGTCCGGGGTGCAGAATGTTGACAAGAATGAGAATTGCTTCCCTTGTATTCACTATCTATGCATACGTGTGTAATGATTGCTAACGTTTTAATATATAACAAAAGAATTCAAAATGTAAAAATATAAATGTCAGTGTTTTATTGTCGTGCTCATTTGAAAAAGTTTCAATTTTTATTAAACAGTTTAAAATCTGGGAATCGGACATGGCGAGTTGTGTTAACTGCATATCATCACTGTCTGACTCGCCGAAGAGCTCCGAGAAGTCCACGAGGGGAAACCCTGCTTTTGGAAAACATAACGGGATTCTTACCGCTTTTGTTTCATTCCAAGAATGTATCGAATTCATCGATTAATTGAACTTTTTTAATGTCAGTTCTCGCCTCTGTCGTTAGGGGGAGGGCGTCATTACCTCGTGCGTGGTGCTGTCATAATTGAGAAGTGCACCCCCTAAAAATCAGGCTTTATTCTAAACTGATCGCGACTCATCGCCAATTGCACTCTTTTACTTACCTGTGGCTTCCCTTGAGACACCCTTTGTGTACACCGCGTGCGATCGACCGAATACCGACAGGTTGGTCATCGTGGGGTGGCTGGTTTAAATGCGATAGTTAGAGCTAATTACGAGCAGTTGGGGCCTCGTGTACACCGAATACAATTGAACGTAACAATTAGGGTGGTGTATCATCGAGGGGCCGGTTTACAAAGGATAATTTAAGTTAATTAATAACAGTTGGGACTGTGTAAGCCAGCCGATATACAGAGTACGCAGTATCTGGAGTACAGGGAATTACTAATAAAGGATTTGTTAAAGAAATGTTAGGGACTATATTTTGTGGCCGGAATTGACAGAGCGCCGGAGTACTCAGAGGCCGGTTTGGACAAATTATACTGTATATATATATATATATATATATATATATATATAGGTAAAAAATAAAAATGAAACACGAAGACGTTTAGTAAAGCTTTAGCGCTTTCATTTCAAATCTTCAGAAGCTTCTGAAGATTTGAAATGAAAGCGCTAAAACTTTACTAAACGTCTTCGTGTTTCATTTTTATTTTTTACCTATACTTTTACCGATCATTGCGAAAAGTAACTATTATCTCTCTCTCTCTCTCTCTCTCTCTCTCTCTCTCTCTCTCTCTCTCTCTCTCTCTATCTCTCTCTATATATATATATATATATATTCATTGTTGGAATATATTGAATATATTGAATAATGTTTAAATTCACTATCGAATTTTTTTTTTACCCATATGTAATTATTGGTGGATGGTGATTTGGATATTAACATTAATACAATTTATTGTTCAAACAGTGTTTGGAAAATGAGAACTTTCATAGATATATGTCTTTTAAAATTAAATTCTGTTGCATATTCATTTAGGTTTAGAAATTCCGACTAAGCAAGCAATTTATAACATCATTAATAATAATCCCATGAGCTTTGTCTAGAAATATTGTGAATGTCTGATACGATCTCTTGAAACTTTCACTAGCATGAAAGCGTAGAGTTGCCATTATTTGGAAAGACAATGGAAGTGAACTGACCTCATTGTTGGCAGGTGAAGGTTTTCGTTAACCCCCCCCCCCCCCCCCACATATATTACATATAATTGGCAGCTTTAGTCGGTGTTTACTCATGATGTTCTTGTCATCTGAGTAGAAAGTCATAATCTCTTCACATTAGGACATATTCGATGCCTTCACTTAACTTAAGCCTTTGCTCCGCGCTTACGGCCTTTGAGCAGGGAGAATCGTTATCGTGCCACACCTGCTGTAACACCGAGTCTTGGTTTTTGCAATCTCATCCGAAGGACCGCAGTATTCAATCGTCTCTTACGACAAACAAGGGGTACCAAGGATACATTTTAACCTGTATCCCCATGGGACTCTTCACTTTATTATAAGATACATCTTTAGTTTATTTTACGACATGTGTTAGTTCTAACATGGCTTCGATAGCCATGGCTACAGATCTTAAAATTGTTATAAGTTTATCATTACCATTGCAGAAAAGGTGAAAACAATAGTTCGGGAATTTGAAGAAATGTGTGGCAGAGAAGTTCCATCGCCTGTTCCATCCAAATCAGATGTTAAAACCAAAAAACAAGGTTAATTATTGAATTAAATTCCGTAATAAAAAAAGGCATATCATTTTTCCTATCAGTAAGAAGAGTACCAAATCTTTGAATGTTGATATCAGCGATTATTTACCCAAGATGTAAAAATGTCCAAATGTTAATCAATTAGCCAGCTTTGAAATCAACAAATACATGTTTATTGCACCAGTCCAATTTCAAAAACTCTTTAAGTTAACTTTGATTAATTTCAAATTAAGGCAAAATAGTTGGCCCTAGTTTGTCTTATCGTGGTATAAAACAATCTGAAAAAGCATATATACATGGATATAATCCTGAAGAATTGATGAAACTAGTTGAGTGTACTCAATCGTCTTTGTGATTTTTTTTTCTAAATTATATAATGTCCGCATTTCTATGAAGCGTTTAATGCTGGTTTGTATCGTTGAATAAACAACTGTTCTTTATTTTCACGCTGTTTCCGTAGTGTCTCTCAGGAATTTGTAAAAGGGACAAAATGGTAAAGTTCAGTCCACGATTTTTGGCAGTTTTCATTTATATTTGTTTCCTGATTTGAGTACATTGGTATTCTGGTTCCCTTATTTGTTGACGGTGTACAGTTATTCTATGTTGTAGCGTGTCACCTGTCGCCGATGTAATTTTCTCCACAACCAGCGCAAGTTATTAGATACAAGATGTTGGAAGAGGTGCATGTTATGGATGATTTCACTGTAAATTGATTTCCGTTTTTGAAATAAAAGTTGGTTCCAGGTGTTAAAGATTGGCACGTGTTGCACCTTGGTTTATCGAATTTGATTGATTGGGGTTCTACGCCGTTTTGTCAATATTTCAGCCATTTTACGGCGGTCTCAGATCAAATTTGCTAACGGTGGGGATTATATTGTTACTACTGGAAAAACATGTTCTGGTTATATTTGAATTTAGAGAAGGGCTTCATTTTTTTAAAAAATGATGATTCAAATTTTTTTTTTGATGACTGGGTGTTTTTCCAAGATAGGTAGGTTGTTCTTAATAACCTGAAAAACTTCCGGATTCTTTGGATTATGCGTTGAAACGTATGGGAGGTCATTATGACATGGTTTAAAGTTTACTTTCAGAAGATCCTTTCTTTCTTGGAATCTGGCTTTGTTTATTCCGTTTTTGATTAATTGTTCTGGGTAACGTCTTTGTAGAGGTGCAGTTTGTAATTCCGCCTAGCGTCTATTGAGGATTTCAGTATCAGAAATAATGATAAAACAATCGTCCAAGAAACGTTTCCACTACTCTCTTACAAATATTCAAATTTTTGTCCAAATTTTTCCTGAATTGTAGAAAATAATTTTTCTTCCAAAAATCCTAGAACTAGTGTTGCTTCAGTTGGGGCAACTTTGGTTCCCACTGCAGTGCCCAGCTTCTGTTTGTAAATAGTTTCATTGAATTGCATGAAATCGTTTTCCAAGATTAATTTTAAACCTAATATCATGATTTTTTCAAAATTCTCTCCAGTAAAAGATTAGGGAATCGGTCTATACAATATTCTATGGCGGCTAATTCTAGCTCATGAGGAATATTAGAATAAAGGTTTGTGACATCAAATGACACTAAAAGAGATTCTGAATTAATTTCTTCTGGAAGGGATTTAAGAAATCTACAGTTTCTCTAACATAACACTGAACTTTTGCAATGTAAGGTTTCAGAAGTAAATCCAAGAGATAACTACATGTAATCTTGTGAGTTTTGCAGGTTGGTCCTGCGACTATAGGTATGATTTCTAGATCTTCTTGGCATTTAATACTTATATACGTGGATTTAGAATTTTTGCATTTGTCTTTTATGATTTTGCTTTTATGTATTTTGGTAGGCCATAAAAGTTACTGGTTTTAGCATTAAAACATAGATTGTATGATCTTTCCTTGGCAGTAGCTTTATTTCCGTGTTCAGTGATAATTTCTGAAGTTTTTTCAAGACTTCGTAACAGTCATACTCTTGCTGTTTCTCGTAGTAAGTACAAATCTCCAACACAACAAGACACAATGATCCAAAATATTCACGTTCCATAATAACTATGTGTAGCACCCCCTTTATTCGCTTCTTTTACAATGATGTTTTTATCCTTTTTTATTTTTCATGGCATTCCATTCCAATTTCCTTTACATTATTTCTTATTCAATTTTCGTTAAGTTGCTCTATTGGGAAATTTTTTATTGTGTTGATGAAATTATCCAAGTTTAGGTTTCTACCTTTAGAAGGCATAAAATTACTAATGTTCGCCACAATAGAGCCGCCGTCGTGATAATCTAGGAAAAATTCAGCTAACCGTAATTTCTATAAAACGCGTCAGTGTCATTTCATATTTCTTCTATATTTTTTGCGTGGTGTTGGAGTGAATTTCAATCCCTTTTCAAGCATCATAATTTTAATGTCCGTTATTGATCTTTTTGATAACTTAATGATTTTAGATTCGGGTATTTCTGTTCTTTGGTTTTTTGTTATCCTGTTTGGTTGGATGCAAGGTGAAGATAACGAACAGTGATCAATCTCATAACTCCTACAAGCAATACAAAACAGATAGTTGGGCAAACACGGACCCCTGGACACACCAGAGGTGGGATCAGGTGCCTAAGAGGTATAAGCATCCCCTGTTGACCGGTCACACCCGCCGTGAGCCCTATATCCTGATCAGGTAAACGGAGTTATCCGCAGTCAAAATCAGTGTGCAAAGAACGGCTTAACAATCGGTATGAAACACGTCAGACAGCATTTGACCCAAAGCGAGGTTGTATTGCCGAACTAGATCGTTATAACGACCATAGAATTTGCGAAATGCTGACTTCAATCGAGACTGTTGAAATCCCTGTACCATCAACTTGTTTGTCAGTAGCTTACCTCGATTTAAAAACTGACTATACCCAGAACAAGCTATTGTATATCGAATCAGTTGAGATATATAAACACCATATGCAGGTGATAATGGAATATTGCTACATAAATGTGGGAAGTTGACGATGGAGAAGCTGAAATCATCCCGTTTGTCATAGAGTTGAGTTGTTAGTTTGCCGTTAATGTCTACTTTCAATAAAATATCTATGTATGAAGCAGAAGTGTACGACTCTGCGGTGTCCTTTATTTCGAGCTAACAGGGATATATCAAATCGACATATGAATGAAAGCTATCATTGTTAATAGACAAAACGTCATCGATATATCTAAAAGTCGAATAGAAGGTCACAGCGAGATTTTTTCTTCTCACGTAGAAGTTTTTGAATAAATTCTGCTTCATATGAATATAAAAACAGGTCAGCTAACAAAGGAGCACAATTCGTGCCCATGGGAATTCCAACAGACTGTTGGAAAACCTGATCACCAAAGACCACGGAGATATTGTCAATGAGGAACTCTAGCATATTTTTTATTTCAACTTCAGAGTACTTGTGCGTGGAATCAGAGTGGTGTTTAACAAAGTAAGTTTTTGAATGACTGATCACTAGATATGAATATTTCCGTTTTCCGTTTTTGTTGAAGAAGCAACTGTCTATGATGTCAAAAAGTCTAGTCTTTAATTTATCGTGAGGAATGGTCGTGTATAGTGTTGAAAAGTCATAGGTTTTAATGCTATTGATTTGGGAAAAATTCTGTGATTTCAAGTTTACTAAAAGTTCTTTAGAATTTTTTAGAATCCACATTTGATTAACACCACTTCTGGCATCTGAGGCCATATCCTAAGAAGAGTTTCTAGGTGCTGTGGTGTTTCCTCGTTGTGTTCTGTATCTTGTGTATTGTCTCTCTTGATAAGGAATTTGCAGGCGGTCTCGGCTCCTTTTGTCGTTTTTCTAGGACTGATGTGTGACGGGAAACGATTTCATATTGCTGAAGTTTGTTAATTGTTTGGTTCCATTTTCCTATTGTTGCTATGTTGAAAGGATCCTATTTTTTTAAAAGGACCTTTATCTTTATGATCCTGCATAAATTGTTTAATATTTTTGGAACCAAGTTTCTGATTTTCATCATTTCTGTATTGACTTTTGTTCTTCACAAAGACATTCATCATTCCATTTTTTTTTTCATAAGAATTTTAAAGTGGATATGGGGATTCTATTTTTAAAGAATGTTTGGATTTTGATGTCAATATACTGGTGTTTGTCCTCGTTGTGTTTTCTAGCAGGCCGCGTTCAGTTTTGAAATTTTCTAACACTAACCTTTCTCTTCTTACGCATTGCTTTTCTGGCCCTCCTCTGATCTCCGGAATCTATAGTCTTCGTGGCATAACATGTGGTCCAAAAAGGAGCCACATATTTTATAAATATATAGGGGGGGGAGTATATAGGAATAAATCTGTCTGTCAGTCTGTCCGTCCGTCTGTCCGTATGTGCAGATTCGTGTCCGGGCCATAACTTATTTGTTCTTTGACATAGGCATGCCATATTTGGCACACATGTAGATCACCATGAGATGATGTGTCGAGTACCTTCATGACCTCTATATGACCTTGACCCTTAACATCAATGTCAAAATTAAAGGTGTTTTGCAATGGATTCGTGTCCGGGCCATAACTTTTTTGTTCTTTGACATAGGCATACCATATTTGACATATGAGTGTATTACGATGAGACGATCTGTCGTATTTCTTCATGACCTCCATATGGCCTTGACCTCAAGGTTAAAATTAAAGGTTTTTACAATGGATTTGTGTCAAGGCCATTACTTCTTTGTTCTTTGACATAGGCATGCCATATTTGACACATGAATGTATCACCATGAGACGATGTGCCGAATACCTTCATGACCTCTATACGACCTTGAACTTTGACCTCAAGGTCAAAATTGATTACAGGATTTTGACATAGTCATAGTATAAGACATGGGTGTATCACCATGAGGCTATGTGTCACGTACATTCATGACCTTTTTATGACCTTGACCTTTGATCTCAAGGTCAAAATTATAGGTTTATACCATGGATTTGTGTTCGGACTATATCTTCCATTTTCTTCTACAAAGGCCTACCATATTTTTACACTCAGGAAAGAAGTAATTTATACCTATGAACAACACCCTTTGGGAGATTGTGGTAAGCGGAGGTTTTTTTAGTGAGCATTGCTCACAGTACCTCTTGTTAAAACAAATTTCAGTAGGCGACTCTTCAAAATTTCAATTGCTGGTTCCAGAATTGGATGTGCCGTAGTTTTTCAGACAATATCCTGGTTTGATCGGGATCGGTTTCAGAATTTTCTCCAGAGGGTATCATGGTAGGATTAGCATCTGCGTGATTTTCAGCGGATGTTAATGTAATATCTTCTTGGTCCCGCTGATGAATATATTTCCCTCGTGTGAACGATTGTATTATATCCTTAATACCTGTTACATTACTTATATGAATGTTCTTTAAATCACCATGTTGGTTTTCACTAACTTCAAGTTTTTTGTTTGATATCCCGCAGATCATTGGTTACATGTAGTACATCCAGTCTCTCTGTAACTATCACACGTTTATCCTTACTAGATTTGATAAAATTCTCACCCTCTCTGTAACTAGTACGTTTTTTGTCTTGTGTAGTGGTAAATAATCCAAATATAAGTAAATATTCACAGAAATAAAAGTATAATAAAGCAAAATAAGAACACCGAAAATGAGTAAACCGGTTTCATTTTCAATCTTCAAGAGTTATGACAATATTGCTTAGTTACACAGTGATTAGAGCGTTCATACAGCATGCGGAAGGTCAGGGTTCGAATCCCGGCCGCGACAGACCTAAGTCGTTAAAACAGGTAGAGACAGTTCCGTTGCCAAACGTTTGGCATCAGGTGTGAATGTCACGGGTCCTCGGAGATGACCTTTAAAACGTATGTCCCGTGTCACAGTAGGTGTGACACGTTAAAGAACACTTACTGCCTAATGGCCGTAAGCGCCGACAATAAGCATAAAATTGATGCCCTTCACCTGTCTTAGTGACGTCTCCATATGAGTGAAAAATTCTCGAGAGAGACGTTAAGCAAGATAAAATCAATCATTATAGATTTAAATATTTAACGTTATTACTATTGTACATATTGTATGTTTTATATCTTGCACATATCAAACATAGGCTGTATGTTTTCCCTGTAATACTTCATAACGTTCTTTCTTGACGTCACAATGATATTTGTTAAAGCGCAACTACAGTCTGTTGCTTTTGACCTAATAGTTAAATGTATCATGTATAGCTAAGCAATATTGTCATAACTTTCGAAGATTTAAAATGAAACCAGCTGAATTATTTTCGGCGTTCTAATTTTTTTTTCTGTTTTGTTTTTGGATTTTAATGGCTGACGCGTTAATAGAGTGCATTGGGTTGTAAGACAAAATAGTGATGTGCGACTTTCCATGTTTATTTTAAAGTTCCAACTGTGGCGAATAGATAATATAACTTATGAAAATTGCCAATACAACCTAGCATTGGATCGAATGCTGTCTGATGTGTTTCATACCGATTTTAGGTCGTTCCTGTTACACTGATTTTGACTACAGATAACTCCGACTACCCGATGAAGACATAGGGCTAACGATGGGTGTGACTGGTCGACAGGGGATGGTTTCTCCTCTTGGGCATCTGATCCCACCTCTGGAATATCCAGGGGTCCGTGTTTGGCCAACTCTCTATTTTATATTGCTTGTAAGAGGTATGAAATTGATTTCATACAGCATTTGACCCAACTGAAAGATTGTATTGGTAAACTAGATCGTTATAACGACCATAGTATTTGCGAAATGGTGACTTAAAGCGAGATTGTTTGAACCCCTGCACCATCAACTTGTTTGTCAGTAGGCTACTTCGATTTAAAAAAAAACCCGGACCATATGCAGAACAAGCTCTTTCACATCGAATCAGTTGAGATATATTAACATCATATGCAGTTGATAATGGAATATTGCTATATAAAAATGGGAGGTTGACGATCGAGAAGCTGAAATCATCTCGTTTGTCATATAGTTGAATAGTTAGTTTGCCATTAATATCTATTTTCAATAAAATGTCTAAGAATGAAGCAGAAGTTGACAAGTCATGTCTTTGTATGTAAATACCTGCATTTGAATTTACCGAAATGCGCCGACTCGTTGACATGCCATAAGATATGTTGCTCGGTACGGTCTTCGTTGTCGACTGCTTCACACACGGTCTGTATGCCTTGATCTACCTTCAGTGACGCCAGATGCATCAATGTCTTTGTGACACTAATCGAAGGTAAATAAGATTTGAGGGTTGTTTACACCCTGTCGAATCTTGTCCTACACTACATAATATTTGGGATCCGTCATACCCCATGCACTTAGAAGGCTTGACAACCCAGCGCCCCTAGGGATCATCGATTTAAATAAAAAAAACGATAACCGAAATTGTATGAAAATTGAAACATTCAGCGGGGTTTTAAAATGATTGAAACTTTCAAAAAGAAATATTTCAGAGCATGTTTTGTTCCCTTTGTGAAGGAATGAGAAAACTGAGGAAATATTTATCAACTGATTTTTATTGAAATTTTGGAACCAACCTTATATTTTTAGCAGGATCCAATTCATTTCTGATAGGCACACTTTCAGATCTGTGTTGTGATTTGAATTTCCCTAACTTAAATTGTGCTTTTTTTTTCTATTTCTCTCTCAGCTTTTTCATGTCTAATTGCATTTTGTCTCTCTCAAATTCATATCTTTCTTCTTGTTCCTTTTCTCTTTCCGTCTCCGTTCCTTCATTTTCTTTTTCTCTCTCAAGAGCAGCTCTTTCATCTTCTTCTCTTTCATTTTCTGAAGTTACATTTTTTCTTCTATTCTTGATATTAGCTAACTGAAATTCAAAATACACCATTCTCGACTGTTCAACTGTTTCGGAAAATGATATGATTCAAAACTATTTTCGTCTACAAGTGCTTTAGCAACCCTAACTTAAATATCTTGTGTACGAATTGCAGATTTAATATCTAACCTAGAAAGTACAGCTAAATTAATCAACTCCTCCTTTTTTAAAGCACCAAACACTTGAACATTCGGCGAGTTAGGAAAATATGTGACCAAAAAACATGATAAATTCTGCTGTCTATGAAAATCAGTAAATAAAAAAAAAACCATGATATACAAATCTTATAAGATGCTATTTCTCATCCCGGACAAGCATCCTATTCTGTTATAGTGTAAAACTTACACGGTACCAATTTTGATGCACCAGATGCGCATTTCGACAAAATGTCTCTTCAGTGATGCTCAACTGAAATGTTTGAAATCCAAAATAACTATGAAGTTTTAGAGCTAAATATAGCCAAAATCAGCGTGCCAAAAAAGTGGAACCAAATTAGTCCAAGGATAAAAGCTATGCATGAGGGAGATAATCCTTAATTTTGAAATGAATTTCTAAATTTCATACCAGCAATTAAATATACATCCGTATTTTCAAGCTAGTAACGAAGTACTTAGCTACTGGGCTGTAGAGACCCTCGGGGACTAACAGTCCACCAGCAGAGGCCTCGACCCAGGGGTCATAATGTAAAACTTATACGGTACCAATTTTGATGCACCAGATGCGCATTTCGACAAATAATGTCTCTTCAGTGATGCTCAACTGAAATGTTTGAAATCCAAAATAACTATGACGTTTTAGAGCTAAATATAGCCAAAAACAGCGTGGCAAAAAAGTGGAGCCAAATTAGGCCAAGTATAAGAGTTATGCATAAGGGGGATAATCCTTAATTTTGAAATGAATTTCTAAATTTTATAACAGCAATTAAATATGCATCCGTATTTTCAAGCTAGTAACGAAGTACTTAGCTACTGGGCTGTAGAGACCCTCGGGGACTAACAGTCCACCAGCAGAGGCCTCGACCCAGGGGTCATAATGTAAAACTTATACGCTACCAATTTTGATGCACCAGATGCGCATTTCGACAAATAATGTCTCTTCAGTGATACACAACAGAATTTACTAACAAAGAAAAATTAGAAATTAACAAAATTTAGTTACAACTATTGACAGATTTTTTTAACAATAACTAGAACAATGTGCTAACTTAGGACAAGGGAACACTATCAATATCAAATGCTAAACTAAAACTGTTGTTATTTGGCTGTTAATTCAATCAAAATAATTTTGATAAATCCTCAGATATTTATCCAAGTAAATGTGGTTAATCACCAATTCTGAAAGTGCTTCTCTACCAGAGTTGAACATCGTAATATTCAAAGTGTATTTATAATAAAAGTGAAATCTCTGGAATATTCACGAAATATAGTTATGCAATTATTACGTCATCTTTCTACTGGGATATAAACATCGAACATCCCCTGAACAATCTACGTCACATATGTAAATCAAGTGCAAGTATTACACATCACTAGTGATCAAAGAAGTAAACTAATTAGAGACCAAACGTTTCATAGATCGGAACGAATTATCCATCCCTCTTAAAACGTAAGGATAATTCACTTTCACAAGTAAACAGTAATAGTAATTGGTAGTAGATGCCTGACATTGAATGTATTTTATAGCATAGAGGTACCAGAGTAGAGGAATGATTTATATATACTGCGATCTACACACAATGTCCATCTAATTCTTTTGTTTTGCATGTCATGTAGAATCTTTAAAGATTTATTAGATTTTCTATCACTGTGTTTTAGAATCAGTATACAAGTGAAATGCTATCTCTAGTTCTTGGATTACAGCTGACATGAATTAATAAATATAGTACAATTCTATATGTCCGCCATATTTCTTTGCTAATCCGCCATATTAGTTGGATATTCTATTGTTATATGTATCAGGGTTCGCATGGTATATAAGGGGACGATTTTTGGTACGCTTCACTTCACATCAGTGTCTTCGATTTACCTGTGCGGGTAGCTTCGACAGGTAACACGTACATCTCCGACACTAATTTATAGGACAACAAGAAGAAATTAAATCACGTTTTGAAACACCATGCAGTGCTCAAAATTACAATAAACATATCGTACAGTAGTAAATCATTCTAGAAGCTTTGGATAAATAAATATAGAATGCCTTTTCTTTACGTGAATGTGCGTACATTTGCAATAAATATGTTAAAACTATACAAAAACGCGGAGAAATATTTCGTCTATTATCTAGATCTATTGATGAAATGGAATAAGCAAAGGGTATAAAATCTATACCATTCACACTTACTTCAAGCAAAATGCAAATACATAAATGCTACTGTACGTATACAGAAGACATGGTCATGTATGCTCGCCATGAAAAAGCATCGAATGCGGATGACTATTTACCTGGGTCTACTCGTAATATCTGTAGAGGACCGAAGATGTACGTGACTTGTCGAAAATACTCAAAGTAGTAGTAAAACTCCCTTTATTAGCATAATCCATGAAACAAAACGGCACCCTGCATGTGTATTCCAACAGTAAACAACATTGTCCATTGTACAGACTGCGACACACTTAGGCGGTGCCGATCAGCTATCTTCAATCAGGGGAAGTATCAGAGTAGACTATTTACCCTGTATTGTGCATGAATCCTTATACCGTATGATTTACTTGTCAGAGTATTGCAGATTTATAAATCAGGGAATCATTTAGGTACATAAATTGTTTGTGTATAGATCATTTGCATATAAAACACTGCACGAGTGTATGGGATGAGAGAGAGAGAGAGAGAGAGAGGGGGGGGATTCAAACGATGATCTTGTAATAATCGCGCTCTTAATAAGACAAATGATATCGTTAATTCAATATAAGAGAACAGTAACTCAATATTGTTCTTATTGATTGATGATACAGATTTATTTGATTGATTTAAAGCACGCAATGATTAAGAATTAAACATATCTTTAAATAATGTTATTTTCAATTACTTCATTTTATGCTAATTCGCCGTTCAATAAATCTTATATATCTATGCCATTTTGCTTTATTACATTCTGCGTTGAACTCGACGCAAATTGTAATAATGCAAAATATAATAATTGAGTTTATCATATGCGTAGTTATCAAGCACATATAATTTTATTTTTTATTTAAACATATTTTATTGAGAAACTCAACAGGATTGGGCAACAGGCATATCCTATGTAGGCCCTCTCACAAATACAAAGGTCAAGTACAAAGGTACATAGAATCAAGGGGAGGGGACAAGAGTGTCTGTCCCCCACCTTTGATAACAATATCCATTTTTTTGGTTTCTTTCTTGTTTTTTTTTTTTATGTTTTCCGCCACACTCAACAATTTTTCAGTTATCTGGTGGCGCCCAGTTTTCGTTGGTGGAAGAGAGAAACCAGATACAATGTACTTGGGAAGAGACCACCAACCTTCCGAAAGTAAACTGGGAAACTTTCTCACTTACCGGGCTGCGAACCCGCGCCGACAGAAGTGAGAGGCCATTATTTTGTAATGCAAGTAAAAAATATATTGGGTGACAACCCCCCCCCCCCCAACTTGACCCCAGCTTGAAAGTTCTGCTATAATAGTAGAAGACACACACCACCACCAATTAAGAAATGAAGATATTATGAGGCACTAATAGTAGATGACTCTAACCACCCCACCCCACCCCCAGCGATAGAAGAAAATGAAGTCCAGGGGGAAATTATTGAGGCAGTCAAAGTAAAAGATTCTTTTAACCCTTCATCCCCACATTAGGACTTTGAATATCGGATGAAACATCTTGGTTTGTTTGGGGTTTTTGTTTTATTTTATTGCTGTTATCGTTCATCTTTTTAATTTTTATTTTGAATGGCAAGAAATTTTAAAGAATCCAATTTTCCATTTTTTTCTTCCTGTTGTATCCCCCCCCCCCCCATGAAAAATGACGATACGTGTCTGGTTATTACATGTACATTTTGCTTTTCAACACATGCATGCATACTAATTGTATGGTGTAGAATTGCATCCTTTACCAAGTTTTCCTTCATTTACACAGTGTAAGGAATGGTAAACCAAAATCACAAATGCATAAAGGCCAAGATAGTTTTAAGCGTAGGAACTTCATTCACGAATACATAAATACATGTATTCAGAACAACGGCATGCATGCATTACAGAACTATATCATATGTGTGTTTTAACGTTTTTGTAACATGCCATAATGATTATTTTCATTTGTAGATCTGGCGCAATGGATATATTCTGAAAATAGACATACCGGTGTACATCGAAATTTCGAATTCAAATGTATTCGATAAGATGTTAGTAAAATTCGTGTTGAGGTTTTATTTGATATGATACTGTAAAGCATTAGTAGGATATGCAAAAGGCAAGAGTATAAACATTTTCTAGTATCGATATCTATATGATCACGCAAAAACATTATATAATTTATATCCGGATTCATATGCCGATTTAGATATCTATAAAAAAAAAAGCTGCATAGTTTGGGGGAGGGGGTTCTAATGTGTCTTGTGAAATCAAAAGAAGGAACCCCACATTTGCATTCAAAGTAGATGTACCTCAAAATGAATTCATTTCTGCTCTGACTGAAAGCATGCAAGGTGAAGATAACGAACAGTGATCAATCTCATAACTGCTGCAAGCAATATAAAATAGATAGTTGGGCAAACACGGACCCCTGGACACACCAGAGGTGGGATCAGGTGCCTAGGAGGAGTAAGCATCCCCTGTTGACCGGTCACACCCGCCGTGAGCCCCATATCCTGATCAGGTAAACGGAGTTATCCGCAGTCAAAATCAGTGTACCAAGAACGGCTTAACAATCGGTATGAAACACGTCAGACAGCATTTGACCCAATGCGAGGTTGTATTGACGAACTAGATCGTTATAACGACCATAGAATTTGCGAAATGCTGACTTCAATCGAGACTGTTGAAATCCCTGTACCATCAACTTGTTTGTCAGTAGCTTACCTCGATTTAAAAACTGACTATACCCAGAACAAGCTCTTGCATATGGAATCAGTTGAGAGATATATAAACACCATATGCAGGTGATAATGGAATATTGCTACATAAATGTGGGAAGTTGACGATGGAGAAGCTGAAATCATCCCGTTTGTCATAGAGTTGAGTTGTTAGTTTGCCGTTAATGTCTACTTTCAATAAAATATCTATGTATGAAGCAGAAGTGGACGACTCTATGGTGTCCTTTATTTCGAGCTAACAGGGATATATCAAATCGACATATGAATGAAAGCTATCATTGTTAATAGACAAAACGTCATCGATAAATCTAAAAGTCGAATTGAAGGTCACAGCGAGAGATTTTTTCTTCTCATGATTCTAAATCCGGGAACGAATATTGCATACAAAATAATTAATAGAGGAACACATAAATTCGAGCTCCTTTGGAATTTAATGAAATGCAGGTATGCACCTTTCTTTCAACACGAATTGATATGTTGTTTCAGCCACGTATACAGGGGGTTGGGATGGGCAGGGAGGCTGGGCTGGTCTGTTCTCCCCACTTTTTTGACAATTTACTTTTTTCCGTTATTCTAGCATACAAAATCAGTAATTTCTACATGCAGATTAAACTGATATTTTTTTTTTTAAATTTGTAATGAATTCAATTATAAGCATCAACTCCTGTAAGTTTTTAATATATTGTCAATAACAAATTTTTAAATAGCTGGAAATTTTTAATGCTTGTAAGCTTACCATTATATCAGTGATCAATTTTTTTCCTTTTGTGAAATGGTATATTGTACATCGAAGTAGGACAGTCTCTCTCTCTCTCTCTCTCTCTCTCTCTCTCTCTCTCTCTCTCTCTCTCCTGTTCAATCAATGAATATGGACACACAGAGACCGTAAATAATTATGTGATTCCCAAAGAAACAATAAAACTATACTTTCGTATATACATTTACTTTTATATGTGTCTTTGTGTAATCAACTGTTTATTATGGATTGCAAATGTAATACCCGCATTTTTAAACAGATGTATATTTTCGATCATTATTCCCTTATTTGTATATCCGAATTTGTATATGATCATCGGTATATTTTGAATTGAGCACGCATTTTATCGAACCAGATGCTCAGTGTATATGATTAGATTCCCGATCCATAAACTGCAAAACCTCGACCAGACAACCATTCAATACAAGAAACTTTTTCGACTCTGACATCTCCCCTGATTGAAGACACCCTATTTGGCACGTGTGAAGTGTGTCGCAGTCTGTATAATGGAATAACAACGTGTTGTAAAGTTCTAACGAGATACAAATGGAGTTTATCATTTTGTTTCGTGGATTTATCACAATAAAGAGAATCTAATATTTTCAGTAAGTGCACATCTCCGATACCTGTTGAATAGACCTCGGTATTTGATACGGTTTTTTGTTGTTGGCGAATATACCATGTGCATTACATATTATGCATATGGCATGGACCTGTATTTTGTAAGAATTTATATAAATAATATATTTTATGCTCTTTGCTTATTCCATTCTATCAGTATGTAATTGGCAAATGATTTCTCTGCATTTATTTCATAAGAAACTGCAAATACTTGCATGCACTTGCAAGTATGCAAGAAAAGCTTTTCTTTTGCATTTCCCCCCTAAATTATCTAAACTTTCGGAATGTTGCATTGGTAAACAATAAATATTTTGTAATTTTGAGCAAAGCATAATGTTTTAAAATGTGATTTTATTTGGTTCGCATTCCCTAAATATTACTATCGGAGATGTGCACTGGTCGAGTCCACCTAGAGAAATCACCCAGGTGTGACAATCACATTTGGGGTATATACAGGTAGAGTAAATTAGGCTACCTGAAAGAAATATGGCGGATAAGATGAGAAAGGTGTACGTATTTATCAATTCATGTCAGCTTTAACAGAAATAAAGAAAAGAACTACTCTCCTGCCAGAGAGTTTTCATTTCTAAAATCATTGAAGAAAATTCGACTCAGTTTTCTTAACGTTTGATTCCAAGCAATTTCTACATGCGTTGAACAGTGTATGATACGGAGAGTTTATTCTGAATAATGTTAGGCCTACTTTCTAAATGGAAGCAATATATTGACAAACACAATGTTGTTCTTTTGGCCAGTAGCTTTCCTTGACCGTCCCCTGGCTCCACGAGACGAAATCAAGGTACCTCCAGTAGCATTGGTTGGGCTCCTTCGAGGTAGGGAGCCCGGCACTGCACCTGCCTACTGGGATATCACAGGGCGAGCACCATATCGATTAGTTGCGATTCCAAGTGTCATAATGGCTGTAAATGCGTAGTGCTGTGGTCTGTTAAAGTGCACCAGTTATGGCCCAATCACCTCCGACTTCAGCACTTAGGGTTTCTGTTAGGGTTACCTCTCCCTTAGCCTTTCTCATAAATGGGTATCCACAAGGCAGCAGAGCTATTTGACCCATAGCTGGGACAAGGCTGATGAGTGCTAGGGCATATCCACACGCCGGTGGGCCTACACACTGCATCTCTGGGGCCCTTGCTGCTCCGAGATCCCCTTTCAATTTAGTCTGAGATACTAGATTCCAGTTGACGTGCATTGCCACGGGGAGGCATTGAAAGGAGTCTTGGTAGTGTAGGCTTTGTACTGGCAAGGCAATATTTACGCACTCGACTCACCATTTCACCTACAAGTAAGCTAGCCAGCGGCAGCAGTAGATCTACAATTTTGATCGCCGCCACACTAGACGCATTTCACTACCCTGTGGTGAGACACCAACACACTCAAACACAATGATCTTAACGGATTTGTCTGAAGTCGGCAGGGTCATCAGGAAATGCTAATCCCTCTTAGGCACCGGATTACACTTCTGGTATGTCCACGGGTACGTGTTTGCCCAACTCTTTTTTGTTTTCTCTATAGAATCTACGAGATTGATCAATGTTCGTTGTCTTCGTAAGTTCATTTTTCAAATTGTAAAGTCGTTAAAAATATCTTATCTGAAAGTACAACTTTGCAATAGGACGAATGCGGTTTCACGTGTTCATACCAATCGTAAAGAAGTTCTTTAAATGTAAGGTGAAAATAACAAATATTGATCAGGCTCATAACTCCTATAAGCAATACAAAATAGAGAGTTGGGCAAACACGGAGCCCTGGATATACAAGAGGTGAGATCATGTACCTGGGTGAAGTAAGCATTCCTCGTCGACTGGTCACACTCACTGTGAGCCCTTATCTTGATCATGTAAACGGAATTATCCGTAGTCAAAATTAGTGTGACAAGAACGGCCTAACAATCGGTATGAAACAAGTCAGACATCTGAGGCAATGGTAGATTGTATTGGCAACATATATTGTAATAACCACCATATAATTTGTGAAATGCTGACTTTAGAAGACATTACTGATTTTTACAAGGGCTTTCGCAATTTTACTGATAAAGATGTAGGGCTCGCAGTTTGAGTGATCGGTCAACAGGGGTCCCTTACTCTTCATGTGTACTTGATCAAACCTCTTTTGGTCGCAGTGGACTGAGTTTTCATGAATTTAATCTTGCACTATATACGATTTATAATATTGAATGCTTCAAGTACTTTTCCATTGTAATGATAACGAAGGATGGCTAGTTTCATGACTACCAAACATTTATACAGCATATGTTCCCAAAAGTTACGAAGTTTTAAGTAAAACAGAAATCAACCATGCAAAATATCACACTAAGAGACAATGGCATGCACAGTATCAAAAACCTTTCAAGAAAACTGAAATAGCCTTTACTGTAGACGAAATGAATAACTCAATCTGATTTTCATGAGAAGAAAAAAAAACCAGTCAGACACACAATTTCGTCAAATACCCAGATCGTATTAGTTTTATTGCTCCAGAATATTTGCATCACAATAACATTTTATATTTCTCAATGAAAATGATATTACCAGGACTCTGATAAACTCCACACTTAAAACTTGAGGTGTACTAAAGTAAGACTGTTTGCTCGTTTACTTGTGTGTTGATTAGTTCATAAACCTATTGGTTCCGTGTCATAAGGAATTTCTTCATTGACGTTATGAAAAGGTGAAAATAACGAACAGTGACCAATTTCATAACAGTGATAAGCAATACAAAATTAAGAGTAGATCACACACAATTCCTGGGCATACTAAAGGTGGTATCTGGTGCTTAGAAGGATTAAGAACACCTTGTCGACGGATCACACCCGCAGTGAGTCATATATCTTGATCAGGTAAACAACGTAATCCTTTGTAAAAATCAGAGCGTAAAGAACGGCCACGCAGTTGGTATGAAACACGTCGAACAGCATTGACCCGGTGACAGGTTATATTGGCAAATTAGATTGTCATAATGATCATTGAATTTTCAAAATACTGACTTTAAAAGAGTTTATTGATACTCTGTAACATCAATTTGTTTTAGTAGCCTGCCTCGACTTCAAAAACTGATCAAACTGACAAATAATTTAACTGACAGGGATTTCGTTAAAAGTCAGCATTTTGCAATTCTATGGTCGTTATAACGATCTAGTGGGCCAATACAACTTGTCATTGAATAAAATACTGTGTGACGTGTTTCATACTAATTGTTAGATCGTTCTTTACACACTGATTTCGAATGCGGATTACTCCGATTAACTGATCATCATACATGTATATGTGTCAAGGCGGGTGCGACAGGGTATGTTTACTCTTCCTAGGCATCCAATTTCACCTTTGTTATATCCAATGGTCTGTGTTTCTCAATCTCTAAATTTTGTATTTCTTTTAGGAAGTATAAGATTTATTACTGTTCGTTATATTTACCTTTTCATTTATTAAACTATGTTTATTTTTTGTATAACGACAGTTATGAAACCCCGTATAAGGTACATATCCAGCTTGTGATTTCATAAGAGGAACACAGAGTAAAAATAATTATAGAATGATTTTGATGCATCACAACTAGATTATTTGCTAAAGGTAACTCGTTGAAGATGTAAAGTTGTATGAATTTACTATACAGTTGTGAAATGGTTGGATCAGTTTCCATGATAACGTATTCATTCTATCATTGCATCAAACCCCTTTGTTCAATAATCATTCTGATGAAGTTAAAATTACATGCTATTTATCTTTTCAGAGTCACATAAACTTGATGATAAAGAAAACAGTGTTCCTGATAAAGGTAACCATGTGTATCTGCATTTGCATTAATATATAATAAAGTATTCCATGACGTCACATTCATGGTCAGAATAAATATGTCCATTCATTTAAAACCAGGTATTACTATAATCGTATGAGTCTCTACTTTACACCTTTGGAAAATGTTGATAAACCGACTTTCAGTACGATATTGTGTATACGTTATGAAAACATCAAATCAAAGAAGCCATAAATTTCCTGTTTTATGATCAAGAGCAAAATTAAACCCCTATCGGTTCTAAACTATCTAAAATTCCAATTAACAAATTGTGCGTAATCTATCTATCACACTTTGCAAATTTTAGTACCAATTAGTTCCTAAGCTCAAATTTACCAATAAAGGAAAATTTGCTTTCAACATAAGCAACATTATTCGTCATAATATTTCAGTCATGTATTCCAACTTATTTCAAGTTCAAAAAAAAAAAAAACCCAGTATTTTCTACAAATATATTTCTGCTAATACATCCAAACTTTTCGATTATAAACAGAGTTTGCAGTACCTAGCTATAGACCATCTTATTCAACCTACGTGTTCTTCATTTTCTTCCAACTATAGTCCAGCTGGACGTGTCAATACTGATGATATTGATATCGTTGAAAAGGAGGACCTCAAAACACTTATTCTAAAAGGTCCTACATGTAAATACAAAGAACCTCGGTCTTTTGATTGGCGATAGACCTTCATCCCTCTAAGGAATTATGTCAAAGATTATGCCAGACGATGGACTATATATGAAAAAGAAGACCTTGATACATTGTCAGAATGGCTTAAAAGCATCAGAGGAATATTAAAATCCCACATTAGACACATTCAAACAAAAGTATGTGCCATATATCCTTCGGTGTTTAGTAAACCAGAAGTGATACAAGAATTATATAGGTCATGAGGAATATGTTTTGGTTAAAGCTGACAAAACTTGTAACAACATTGTCTTTGTTTGTAAGGCTCGTTTTCACAACTGTATTTTAAACGAACTTGAATTCCACTTTTGGTAATCGTACTTAAACTCCAAATGGCCTTTCACAGGATGAAATTCTTGAAAAACATGGTTCAGTTTTAAACATATTTAATATTCCCGTCCATGGGTTGAATTAAAATGAGTTACCGTACCTATACTGGATTTCTAAACTACATAAAGCCCTTACAAACAAAGATACATTGCTGGATCCAGCAAGTGTTCTGCCAAGCCCTATCTTTGCTCTTCACGAAAGTATCAACAGGTGTGAAGGAGAAACTTCGCACTTACTTTGAGAGTACATATCCCAGGAAGTGTAAACTTGAAATCACAAATATTTATCACTTCAACAACATCAAAACCCATCACTTTGCAACACTTACTAGACTTTTTGACATGAAAGACAGTTGTTTCTTCAACAAAAACGGAAATATTCATATCTAGTGATCAGTCATCCAAAAACTTACTTTGTTAAACACCACTTTGATTCCACGCACAAGTTACTCTAAAGTTGGGTTTGTTAGCTGACCTGTGTTTATATTCATATGAAGCAGAATTTATGCAATAACTTCTACGCAAGAAGAAAAAAGCTCTTGTTGTGGCCTTAAATTCGACATTTAGATATATCGACGACGTTTTGTCTATTAACAATTTAAACTTTCATTCATATGTCGATTCGATATATCCCTGTGAACCCGCTATAAAAGATACCACAGAGTCGTCGACTTCTGCTTCATACTTGGATATTTCATTGAAAGTAAACATTAACAGCAAACTGATAAACTCAACTGTATGACAAACAGGATGATTTCAGCTTTTCCATCGTCAACTTCCCATATTTATTAGCAATATTCCATTATCATCTGCATTCGGTGTTTATTTCTCTCAACTGATTCGATGCACAAGAGCTTGTTCTGTGTATAGTCAGTTTTTAAATCGAGGCAAGCTACTGACAAACAACGTGCTGGCACAGGGGTTTCAACAGTCTCGATCGAAGTTTTCATTTCGTAAATGTTATGGTCGTTATAACGATCTAGTTCGTCACTACAATCTATCATTGGGTTAAATACTGTCTGACGTGTTTCATACCGATTGTTAGGCAGTTCTTGGCACACTGATTTTGACTACGGATAACTCCTTTTACCTGATCAGGATATAGGGCTCACTGCGGTTGTGACCGGTCGACAGGGGATGTTTACTCCTCCTAGGCACCTGCTCCCAGCTCTGGTGTGTCCAGGAGTCCGTGTTTGCCCAACTATCTATTTTGTATTGCTTATAGGAGTTATGAGATTGATCATTGATCGTTATATTCGCCTTTCATCTTCACTTTGTTCAGGTAAGGAATGAACGGCAATTCTAAAACTTAGCTTCATTTTACGGGATATAATCAAAATACCGACCCACTCCATGTAAGTTTTTAAACATGTTTTCATGGTTAACGTGTATGACATTTAACGATTAGTGCGTTCATTTACAGTGGAGAATCAAATCAAGAAGCAAGGAATTAAGTATGTCCCCAGAACATGAGAAGTATCGCAAGGGAATAGCACAAATATGTAAGTATGTGATGAAACATGGTTTTATACTGTATCAATTGGGAATTCATGTTAGAATAGGGCCTCAGTATCCCTTGATTGTCGCAAGAGGCGACTAAATGGGGCGGTCCTTCGGATAAGACCGCAAAACCGATGTCCCGTGTCACGGCAGGTGTGACATGATATAAATTCCCCCCTGCTCAAAGGCTGTAAGCGCCGAACATAGACTTAAATCATGCAGCCCTTCAATGGCAATGGTGACGTCTCCATATGAGTGAAACAATGTCGAGTGGGACGCTAAACAAGATGCAACCAACCAACACACACTTATGAATCATGTCACCAAAGTCGCCTTGTGGCTTTCAAAACTTTATATTGTTGTATAGCCTATTCAATTCGGGTGTGTACGAGTCTTAATGGAACACTAATTTGTCAACCACTATCTACAATGGTTAAATCAGTGTTTGAACTTTGTTATGATACATAAATGTGATGATTTCTAAAACCGGTTTTAAAAATATATGTGTACTGAAGGTTGCAGACGATATTATGAGATTCAGAAAGTTATTTGAATAACACAATGAATACATTAAAAACAAGTTTGAATTTATTTTCAATCTAGGAACAAATTTTTCATTTAATTGTACATGAAATAGAAAACATTAGAATCCCTTCTCACAACTCTTTAGTGACAATCCCAGTAGAGGTCCTTGGAATGGAAAAAGAAGATATCGAGACCTTTGTCAGAAACTACAAAAAAGGGAGTACAAAGGTGTACTGCGGCCGTGGAATGGTGGTGGGTTGTTTCGAGGCAGGTAAGACAACTCTGGTAAAGAAACTGAAGGGAGAAGATGTATCTCAACCACCAGAATCAACGAGAGGATTGGAAGTTCATACAGACGTTTTCATTCTGGATCAAGACGAAACAGTTTTGAAGGGTAAGTAACATTTGACTCAAATTATATCATTCACCCAGTTACTTTTTCACGAAGAGTACTGACTGATGGGGATTGTCTTGAGAATATGTTATTCCTATGAAACACGTTGTCTTCACTCCATTAATCAATGTACAAAACGTCCAAAATCGAATTTGTTGAGAAAATTTCAAACCTCATTGTAATCGAGCACAAATTTGTGGTATATATTATTGCATTCATATGCATATTGATGAATTTCAAATGACTTTCTATTCCCATTATGTTGTAGTGGTTTGTTACAAATTGGAAACAAAACTCTCAATCAATACGCGGGTATGTTAAGGCAGGTCACTCTCCATTTATGCACGTAAACTGCATGAATTTTAGAATCTGTCCTACATAGAAAGAGGGAGCTACTAACTCTTAAAGCTATTTTGTTTGTTTGCATGAGAACATTTTGTATAATAACAACATGAAAAACATGCGCTTCCGTATGATGCCATTGCATGACTGTTATAAATAGATAAAGGATGTACCTTAATAGAAACTGGAAACGTAGCACACTACCCCAGGATTTAAATATTGGTCTAACTGGCAATAATGACGGTAAAACACCCATATTATATCAGAGTTACTGATACAATCCATCACTTTCAGTAAGAAATAATTATTAAACATTTAAACACGAAACCATCTAGCCCATGTTTTAATTTTTTGCACTGATCTATGCAGTTTTCTTTAAAAGTTTTCTTAACAGATGATTCTATCAGTAATTGACGTGTACATTAGTTTATGACCTTTCACACGGTGTATAAAAAGTCTCTAAAGGTATGTGGCACAGTGTGCTATTTTTACAGTTTTATTTCAGTGTGTGACAGAGGTAAATCGGATCGACATGCTAAATGGAATGTTTCCCCGTTAAAAAAAATTGTCAATCAATGACATCAACATACCTTCATAATGTCAATAAATTCTTAGCGATTCACAGGTATATTCCATATATCCCATATCATGTATTTCAAATAGTCCACATTTTGTCGATACTTGCATGGCACACATTAACAAATTTCCTTGCATGTGTCAACATCACTCGATGAATTGTCATGACGTCATCAGTTTACATTCATATTGATCAGACAGAAATGACACGACAACAGTATAACATTCCATATTTCGTTTTAAAGAATCCGAATTTAATATATACTTAGGGTTATACTTATTTCAATTATGACGTCGGATTGTTTCGCGGATTTTATCCCAGTAAAGATTTTCATAACCTGCCTTAACGTACTCGCATATATTTTACATGTAGCAACCATTATTATTTCATTTCTATAGATCAGTCTTGCAAAACTTCAAAATAATGGTAGTTTTGTAGTGTATATTGTACCTGTAAGCTGACTTTGTCCTGGGGTGGAAATAAAGACATAACAATATGTTTACCTATGTAAGTTTTTTTCTCGATTTACTGTTTTTATAACAACAACAACACCCCCCCCCCCCCCAATCGTGGTTGTTGTTGGTCTAGGCAACTTGGCAATGAGTACATTTTTAAAGTTTTACACGAAAATTTTACAATGAAAATTACCCCTGTGTATCGACACCCAAATGGTATAGGTGAAAAACGCAGCATTGCCTAATGCTATATTGCAAAATCAAGCAACATATTTAGCAGATCGTCTCATTCCGGTTGACGGCAATTAGACATTTACAATCACCCAAAAACATCAATCATTAGAATTTCAGTTGTCCATTCAACAAAAAATCACCTGCATATGGTGTTTATATCTCTCAACTGATTCGATAAGCATGAGCTTGTTCTCCGTACAGTCAGTTTTTAAATTGAGGTAAGCTGCTGACAAACAAGTTGATGATACAGGGGTTTCAACAGTCTCGATTGAAGTCAGCATTTTGCAAATTCTATAATCGTTATAACGATCTAGTTCGTCAATACAACCAATCATCGGGTCGAGTGCTGTCTGACGTGTTTCATACCGATTGTTAGGCCGTTTTGACACACTGATTTTGACTACGGATAACTATGTTTACCTGATCAGGATATAGGGCCCACGATGAAGTTATCTGATTCTTTTATCACTTCTGGTTTACTCAGTACAAAAGAATAGATGGTACGCACTATTGTTTTGATTTGTCTTTTAATTGGTTTTAATATTCTTTTCTCTCTTTTATGCGTTATGACAAGGTATCAAGTTCTTTTATTAATGCAAATGCTATAAATTCCCGAGGTCGTCCTTGATAATACATGTGTATTTATTTAGGGCTCACGGCGGGTGTGACCGGTCGACATGGGATGCTTATTCATCCTAGGCACCTAATCCCACCAATAAATACGAAATAATCAAGATAATGATAAATCGTGCCAATACCTCTCTGTTTCTGCACTGTCAGTGTAAAAATATTGAAACCTTTTCAAACAGCTTACATGACATTGCACAACCCATTGGTAAACATTGGTCAATGTAATATTTTTCTTGAAATTTGAAACCTAGCAAATCAAAATCACCAAGGTCGATTATCTTTAGTATAAATGCAGATTTGATATATATCTTAGCCAACAAGTTCCCTGGTCCCAATATGGCTACTGTTTCTAAAACCTTATCTAAAGATGTATAAGCTACTGTACATTCTTGGGAATCTATGTAGTGATTAACACCATTATTTTCTGGAAAAGATAGATGTGTAATTAATCGCTACATTCCCACGTATTTGTTTAGTACAATGCTTATTAGCGATATTTTCAAATTTGATATTGGTTTATTTGAATATGGCCCTCCTATCCTTCATTTTCCAACTTCATTATCTATTTTTTCTCTTGCTTTCTCGGGGTACTTTTGACTTATGTAAGATTATCCGATTCTCTCCATCTTCTTGGGCCTTGTACTCTAATCTGAATCCAAATTTGAATCCTTGTAAAAGTTCTATTTTTTATGATAACTGTGTAACAATGATTCTATATTACCTATCTTTATAGGGATGGTCCCAAAGCTTCCATACATTAGAAAGATCCTGTTTAACCTCTGAATAAAGACCCCCTCTTCCGCTTGTGTTTTGGTACTGACCCCTTGAAAATCTGTAATTTCCCTGTCCACAAAAATTACTTAAACCTTCCCCATGTGTGTTGATGGGTTTTTTTATTGGCAAATGTTGCTAGGATGTTGACCCGTACTCTTGTTACATACGTTTAAATATGCACAGGGTGATCTGAAGCATGAACCTTGGTAGTTGTAATTGTAGCAATTTTCACTATGACTCTGAGAAGTTGGAGCAACAGACATAATTTTAACAACAGGTAAAACAAACATCAACCATAACTCTGAATCACCCTCACCTTGATGTGCTTCCAAATATATACTGCAAAACAATATAAATCCATCCGTCCATTTTTCAATGTTGTGGAGTTTTTAAAGAATTTTTCTCAGATGTTTGTAATTCGCCAGTTACCATTACAATTGTTTGTTTTTGTGGCTCATTAGAATTCATCAACAGGTTTATCAATTCTACATACTGACCACTGACTATTTTGTTTTTTATTTCTTGTGAATGATATTATTGTAACTGTTGACTATATTTGGTATATATATATATATGTCATTTATACCTCGACTCGATTACTTGGAATTCTCCATATGGAAATCCGATGGTTCATCTCTGGGTGATGCATCTAATTCTCCCTCAAATCCATTATTTGTTGATGTCTCCATTGTCGTCTGCTCTTCAACTTTAACTGATCCTTCCTCATTTTTATTTGTTCATCCATTTCTAATAATTTCAGCTCCTACCTTCTTTTTCGCCCTTGTTGATCTTTCGTTTGAAATGGGTTTTTTCTACAATTTAACCTATTTTCCGTAGCTTTGGAATCTTTAAAAAAATAAAATTATGTCTCAACTTTTCTCTAACCTTTCTTCCAAAATTACCTCGTCATAAAAGGAGATGCTATTGTATTTGCTAACTTAATTCCGGTAGGATTATGGAATAGTATTTCCAAAAAAAAAAAAAACAAAAAAAAAAAAAAAAAAAAAAAAAAAAACCCAAAATCCTCCGAAATAGAATATATTTAAGTCTGGCTAAAATAAATGGATTTATAGTTCAGTCTATAAATCTTATTACGTATACCATTATGCATTCGGATTTCCGCTATCGCCCCAAACTTAGAGATTCGAAATTTTAAGAATGTGTCCAATGCATTTAGTCAAAATCGTGAACCTTACAAGTTTCAATCCCAAGCTCTTATTATACCCCTTAACGTGTTAAATTCTACATTGTTCATATATCTTTTTCACTAGCAGTTAAATATGTAGCACGCTATCCCATTGACAACTTTAAAGAATATGTGGATTTCAAAATGAAATTAAATCTTTATTTCAATTCTTAACTCAAAACTAAAGAACAAGGTACAATTGTGTACATAAAACGGCCCAAAAAATTCACTGATTTAAAGGTGTATTGAATCAAGCTTGATATATGTTTTGAATAAGGTCAATGCATACAAAGTATACTATCTCAACTTAAATCAAAGTTATTTCTAATTTTATAGCATTATTACGTCATGAATAAGAGTTTTTCCTGTCATTTTTTAAAAAGAGTTTGATAACTGTTAAATTTGATCCAGATTATTGCTTATGAAAAGGTGTGCCGAAAAATATATTTGAATATGAATTTGCTCGACGCATGGGCTGTATGTTTTCTGAAAGGAAAACACCGTGAATTTATGAAATTTGTCATTGATTTTGGCATTTTTGGCAAGTTTATGCCAACTTCACGCTCCTGTCATACAACACAAAGCAATTTCGGATCAAATTAAACCTAGTTTTGATTTGCTTATATATTCTTTATTTGAATGCCAGATTTTGGGACCCCTACTGAAATCATCTATTTTCTGGGCCAAATAACAGTAGAAAATGTACCTACTTCTTTCAGTGAACAAGGAGGAGAAGAGGGGACAGCATTTGCAAATAAATCTGGAAACATTGGGGAGTGGATTTGTGAAGACTTCATCCGGCGCAGAACAATCAAATCCAAAAGCTGATCATGAAATACCAAGTATAACTATCTCACCACCAACAGATGATACAGAACCTCCAACTCAAAGACACGAAAACAAATATGATTCACTCTTTGAAAAACATAAAACCGGTACCACCCTTGAAAAGCCGAATGAATTTCCTAGTCAAAAATCTGATGAAACTGGAAAACATCATGGCAAACATCTCGCAATAGATCAGATTATAGACATTATTAAAAATAAAACGGATGAAAATCAACAAATTCCGGGACATGAGATAGGTACTATCCTATCCAATGTCAGTGATAAACCAGTAAAGACGATAAGCTTGTTGGATTTTGCTGGTCAAGATGCTTACTATGCCTGTCACCACATCTTCTTAAGTCCAAGGAGTTTTTACATCCTAGTGACGGATATGTCTAAGCAATTGACCGACAAACCAACGAACGTTCTTCAGGCAAAGGGTCTCATATACAGTGACTGGACTTATCGAGGTATGTATGAAACATATACCATTATTGGGTGTAAATTCATATTCATGGTATTCAAATAATTAACAAAAATGATAGAGATCCGCTTACTGTATCTTTGTTATATGATCCCGAGTTAAAACGAATGTCGATTGGTTGGTTGCTCTAAATATTGTTTCGTGTCCCTCTATAGAATGTTTCACTCCTATGGAGACGTCACCATTCAGTCACATCTTGTGACAAGCAAGACTTACTAAAGATGTGTGTGTGTGTGTGTGTGTGTGTGTGTGTGTGTGTGTGTGTGTGTGTGTGTGTGTGTGTGTGTGTGTGTGTACGTGTTTGCGTGCGTGTTTGTGTGTGTGTGCACTCTAACCACTTTCTTATCTACAAAAACATACTATGATGTCGCAGTGAATATTTCAATTGAAAAGTAATGATGTAATTAATAATGCCCGGAAAATATTTGAAAAAGGTAAAGGTCTAATAATAACATTAACAATACTCACCCGGCCCAGTGGATACATCCTCGAATATAAATATGTGTGCAATTCAATATTTGGTAAGTAATATAACAAAATTTCAGAAATGTTGTTCACAAAGCAGTCAACTTCTGGCCAAAGTGAATACAAAAATGACATATTACAGTACGTACAGAAATATATTATTATTATCATTTACAGTATTTATATAGCGCATTATATAATAAAAAACTACTCTAAGCGCTTTACATTAAAACAACAATAAACTACAATTAAAAATTGAACATATCTAAAACAGTGTAAATATATATATATAGATATATTCGTTTCATTAAAAGAATATAAATTCTAGCACTGGCTTACACAAAATCGTGATTAAACTACATAAAATACATACAAGAAGGTTTCATAAAAAAGAATATTAATACTGTCACTATAAATGGCTTATATAAAATCGTGATAGGCAAGTCTGAAGAAGTAAATTTTTAAATTTTTCTTGAAAAGTTCGTTGCGGATGTAACTTGGAAGGTTATTCCAGAGTGTGGCGGTTGCTTTGTCAAACCTTTTGTCGCCATACGTTTTGGTCTTAACTCTTGGTGTTTCAATAAGCATGGCGTTTTCGGATCGTAAATACCTTGATGGATTGTATGGACTTATATACTTATGTTTATTGATCTAATCCCCTGTGGCATGGTGATATGACTCTTTATTTCCACTACATGTAAGGTGGAAATATATTGAATTGAAATTAGTATATGCATTCTTGGTCGAAAATAGGAGTGAACAATGTATCTAATCTGTCTGGCAACTAGCAAAATGTTATCAGTATAGTTACATATACCCATAATGTTTAATTTCCTTGTTTTCTTTTCTATAATAAAACAATATATTCAACAGACTACATCACTCACTGGCTGGGATCAATCCACACATACTGTTCAGAAACAGCTCCAGTCCTTTTGGTTCAATCGCATTCGGAAACAACAGAAGAGGTTAGTAGTTTTTTATTGTTTTCAAACCACATCCAACGCATTATCTTTGTCTATCGTCAACTTCCCATATCTATATAGCAACATTTCATTATCTCCTGCATATGGTGTTTATGTCTCCCAACTGATTACACATACCTTAGCATGCTCTGTGTATGATCAATACTGAAATCTAGACAGGCAATTGACAAAAATATTGATGTTACAGGAGTTTCAACAGACTCGTTTAAAGTAAATCTTTCGCAGATCCTATGGTCAATATAATAGTGAAAATATGAAGATAGCGAACAGAGGTCAACCTCATACATACTATTAAGAACGAAAAATCAAGAATAGGACAAACACGGTCACATAACTGAGATCATGTGCTCAGGAGATGTAAAAATTCTCAGTGATCTAACTTGCAAATACAAATTGGCATTCCGGTCTGAACTGTTTCTTACTAATTGAATGACCATTCTTAACATCCTCGTTGGGACTACGGATGGTGGTAACCAACTTCTTTACAAGTATTTTAATGCACTGGACCATTCCATCTTGTCCATGAGGGTAAGGATTTTGGAGAGAAAAATTACCATCACACAAACAATCTAACATTAAGCACCGCTTTTCGTAGAGAACGAGAAGGTCACTGGATCAGGACCCCAGGTACTGCATTTCGATATGGATGCAATGATAATGTTTATGATGTGGAAAATTTGACTAGTCCATAAGGAAATATCGTGAATGTGATGGGACTCGTTCTCAATACCCAAAGACCGAAACGCAGTCATGGACATCGTTCATATAAAAGATCAAGGATAAATGATGTCAACTTTGATTTACTTTTGCCTTACGTCAACAAACAATTAGGCCCACATCATATTCGTACAAAACTTTGCTCTGTTCCATTGAGAGTTTTACACACGGTATTTGAAGAACCTATGGCTAGTCTATACTTGGATTTTCAACACCTGAATATAGACTGAACTATGAATATGGATGATGCCTCTCACAGACTCTTTAAACAAGCACGGGTCATGTATGATATTCCTTCCAAATCATGCCGCCAATTCCTTCAACTCAAATTTATTAGAAACAATGGGATAGATGCCGTCAACATAAGCAATATTCTTCGTCATAAAAGGGTTCACTCGTGTATTTCAACTTAATTCAAGTTCAAGTCTACATCCTGTATTTCCTACAGCTATACATCTACTATTGCATCCAAACTTTGATTATAATCAAACTTTGTATCGTCTAGATATAGATAATCTTATACGTAATCCACTAACGTGTTCTTGTTCTTCATCTTCTTTCAACTATAGTCCAGCTGGACATGTCATTACTGGTGATGTTGATATAGTTGATAATGAGGACCTCAAATCACTTATTCTAAAATGTCCTAAATACATTGAACATCGGTCTTTCAATTGGCGACAGAACTTCATCTCTATTATGAATTATGTTGAAGATTATGCCAGACGATGGCTAAATATGAAAAAGAAGAACTTGATACATTGTCAGAGTGGGTTAAAAGCATAAGAGGAACATTAAAATCCCGCATTAGACATATGAAAACAAAAGTACGTACCATCTGTCCTTCTGTGTTTAGTATATCAGAAGTGATAACAGAATTAGATAGGTTACATGAGGAATATGTGTTGGTTCCAGCTGACAAAGCTAGTAACAACATTGTCTTTGATTTAAGGCCCATTATTACAGATCCTGAAGCCTACTACTACACTATTTGCACGGAACGGTGAACGGTTTGCACGAAACGCTGAACGATCTGCACGGAACGGTGAACGGTTTGCACGAAACGTTTTGCAGGAAACGCTGATCTCTTTGTAGGCATGCCTTGCACGCTTTGTGAACGGTCTGCACGAAACGGTAGGCGTGGCCTGCACGCTGTGATTTTTTTGGTAACATTTGGGTCAAATAGTTTCAATATAATTACTGTATTCTAGATATTAAAAGAAGGTTGAGAAAGAAATGATAATGATTCATTTTAAAATGATTGTTCATGTACGACGCGGTAAATTTCATCTTTGGTTATCAGATCATTCCTGAAGAGACATTATTTGTCGAAATGCACATCTGGTGCATCAAAATTTGTACCGTATAAGTTTTGCATCAATGACTTATAAACACGTTGGAATGAAAACAATTTTTTTTTCAATTTCAGAAATAAATGAAAAATATGCAAAAATTATATCGTCATGGAATATTAATTTATCAAATTCTATTGATTCATTGCTCTATTAAATTCTTTGAAACTAAATATGAAATGGTCGCGTCTGTTTCACTATTTTTGTACATTCATTCTGAGTGGCGTTAAAATACATTTGCAATTTGTATATTCCAGGCCTCTTCCCAAAGACAGATGTTGAATCAACCTATATTTTTTTTTTATATGTGTACGTGTATGAAAACAGATAAAAGGAGTTAAAGCAATTTCCCGTCAGAAAAGATTGAAACATTTTTTGGGCGGGGAGAGGGCTGAGAACGGTCTGCACGAAACGCTAGGCATGACCTGCACGCTTTGAATTTTTTCGGCATTATTTGTTTCATCCTGGGGTTAGAACAAGGAATAGTTTAATGACTTACGAACACGTTGAAATAAAAGGAAATGAATATTTTTTAACTTCGTAACAAAAGGAAAAAGATGCATTAATTGTATCGTCATGGAATATTTATTATTCACCTTTACTTATGCATTGCTCTATTAAATTTATTGAAAATGTCGCGTCTGTATCGCTATTTTTGTACATTCAATCTGAGTGCGGTTAAAACACGTGTGCAATCTGTATTTTCCAGGCCTCTTCTCAAAGACAGATCTTGAATAAACCTAAACATTTTTACATACGTGTATGACAATGGATAAAATAACATTCTCGGGCGGGAAAGGGGGTGCATCTAGACATAGAATTAGCCAGTCAATAAGAACCTGTCAGCTTGGATAAGAAGGGGAAATACAAAACAAAAAGAAACAATCAAAATATGATTGAAATAGATTGCGAAATAAATCATATAAATGAATAGATAAAACAAATAATGCGATATGCGAGCGGATTTAACATCCAATTTTAATTAGATTGTTGCATTTTTCTCAATTTTATACCTATAAAAAATTGCATTCATTTATATAAACACCTCTGTTGTCATATTTCAATTACCTCCGTCGATTTTCAAATCTTCTGTACGGATGTTAATTCCAAATACCCGGACTAGGCGACCTTTATTGTAGGAAAAAAAAATAGGGACCTTGGGATTTGCGTAGAATATAGAAGTTACATGTTACACATCAGTCGGTCTTTGCATTATGCAGGCAGTTCCGATAAACGATTTTGGTGACAATATTTTTTATTCAAAAAGAGAATCCTGATCATACAAATGTAACAAGACAAATAAATTATTTCTATATACAAAGAAAAAAAGAAAGAAAAAAGGCAGATATATTACATGTCTCTGCACTTGCTAGAAACTACCAAGGGTGAGAAAGCGGTGTCGGATTTTCTTATAGACATTTTGAAATAATTGGTCAAATTCCCAATAATGTTTACCTGTCCTACATCATATGCCGAAATGACTTGCACGGTTTGTACATTTGTGTTTTGAACGATCTACACGTTTCTATGGGTGTGGCTTGATCATGCACGGAACGATTCTTGCACGAAACGATTTGCACGGACAGCTGAATTCATGGTTGTTCGGTCGCAGAAACATAAAAAGGTTAAGATTAGCATCCCGCAAAGAACAAGTTTAAATGAATATTAAGACTTAGAAAGGATGTTATCACCAGTATTTCATGAGAGAAATGGACTTTTATTTTAACATATACATGTATTTGCTTTTATGCTATCCGAAATCCCTTAATGCAATACCTCAGAACCCCGAAATATGTAGAACTTACTAAACCTAGTCTGCGGAAATGAGATATGATAAAAAAAACATTGAAATTTTCAACTTTTGACTGGAAAGATTTTAAAGAGGTAAAATTTAACTGTTACCTTAATCAATCGATAATAATAACCTGATTCTGTAATAGCTTTATTTTCAGAAAGAGATGGACTACTTTAAGAAAGTACTTGAAGGTGTAACAAGCACATTGCACGTTCATCTAAGCTCTGACAAAGTATTTGCAGTAGAAAAAGACTCAGACAAAAATATCAAGGAAATCAAATCAAGTATGTTAAGGGTTGTCAATGCTCAAAGTCACTGGGGAGAGTCCATCCCTACATCGTGGGTTCATCTAGAGGCGCATTTAATGAACATTAAAAAACACCGAATTGTTTTGCAAAAGAAAGACCTTTGGGAAAAGTTGTCATCTGAATTAAACTTGGGGATTACAAGCGAAGAGGATATGACGACTGCACTGAAAATGTTTAATGATATTGGCGTTATTCTCTTCAACGCTTCCTCAGAGTCCATCATTCTTGATGTACAGTGGTTTGTAGATGCCCTCAAGCACATCATAGTGGATGAAAGTCATGCAAAACATGATATAGCAAAACATTTTACCGACTGGAAAAAGTTCGATACGAATGGAATTTTGCAAAAAAATCTTGTAAGAGAAATATGGAGGGGGTCAGAGTCATTCACTAAATATACGGATGATTTAATTTTTTACATGATCAGCCTTGGAATGTTTGCTGAAATGGAAAAGGGAAAACAATATTATGTCCCTTGTATGAACAAGCAGAAATATGATTTGCACGTGTTACACAATTGCACTTTTTCATCTACTGTCTGCTTCATGTTCCAATATCTACCATTGGTGATTTTCCATCGTTTAGTTGCCACATGTATGACAAAAGAGGGCTGGAAAATTTGGAATGGGAACAACCAGATGAATACTGGTCAAACCAGTGAATGTGTGTTTCACACTGCGGCCATACTTAAAGATCAAAACGATCTCAAGATCCTGATAGGGATATCAGAAAAGAAGCAATATCTGCACGATACGATAAGCACACATCCCTATTCTATAGAAGTACAGTGCATTGTTTTCAAAGATCAAAAGATGCAAAAGCAGTCCACAAGAAGGAAACTAGAACGCATCATAAAACATCTCAACGATTTAACATCATGTTTCGGAGTAGATCGTGAAAAGATTTACAGGATTGGATATAGGTGTTCAATCGCTCCATTTGCTGACATCCCTGATTCCCACATCATTCTACAGTCTGCAAAAGAATGCACACCATGCACGATAATTTCATTGAATGACTCGTTAACGTGCCTCTTAGGAGAATTTCATCATCTAAAAAGTGATACACGCTTTCCGTTAATTTCGGGGTTTTTTTTTACTGATAAAAAGGTTTTTCATCTGCAATTAAAAAAAATCAAAATCCAAACTTTGTTTCTAATTGATGCATAGTATGGGTACCTAATTAAACCAGCTAACGAAGAATGCTCAAGTAGACGTTTTGCTTTTTTGCATACAAAATATGAAAATTCCATCATCATTTATTTGTTAATATACTTAAACATAATACTAACATCTTGAAGAAAAACGAATTAGACGAAAATGTTTTTAAAGTCGTGAAAATGAAATGACCAAATTTCAAATGTCCTAAATACAGAGAACTTCGGTATTTTAGTAGGCGAAAGAACTTCTTTTCTATTATGAATTCTGTCGAAGATTATGTCGGATGATGGACTACATATAAAAAAGAACTTCATCCATTGTCAGATTGGGTTACAAGCATACGAGGAATATTAAAATCCCGCATTAGACATATTGAAACAAAAGTACGTACCATCTATCCTTCTGTGTTTAATAAACCAGAAATGATTAGATAAGTTACATGAAGATTAGACTTTGGTTCAAGCTGACAAAGATAGTAACAACATTGTCTTTGTTTGTAAGCTTCATTATTACAACAGTATTTTAAACGAACTTGGCATTGACTCCACTTTTGGTAATTGTGCTTATATTCCAACTACCCTTTCAAAAGATGAAATTCTTCAAAACCATGCTTCAGTTTTAGACACATTTGATATCCAAGTCAATGGGTCCAATGAATATGAGTTACCGTACCTATATTGGATTCCTAAACTACATAAAACCCTTACAAACAAAACACATTGCTGGATCCAGTAAGTGCTCTAACAAGCCCCTATCTTTGCTCCTCACGAAAATATTAACAGTGTGAAGGAGAAACTACTGTGGGACTACATACGCCAGAAGTGGTCTTAATTAAATGTGGATTCTGAAAAAAACTCTAGCTAGAGAACCTTTAGTAAACTTAAAATAGCAAAATTTCTCAAATCAATAACATTAAAATCTATAACTTTTCAACACCATACACGACCATTTCACACGATAAAGTAAAGACTAGACTTTTTTATATTCTTCAACAAAAATTGAAAAAGGAAATATTCATATTTAGTGATCAGTCATCCAAAAATTTACATTGTTAAACACTACTCTAATTCCACGCACAAGTACTCTGAAGATGGAATAAAAAAAATATGCTAGAGTTCCTCATTGACAATTTCTTCGTGGCCTTTGGTGATCATGTTTTCAAACAGTATGTTGGCATTAACATGGGCACGGATTGTGTTCCTTTGTTAGCTGACCTGTTTCTATATTCATATGAAGCAGAATTTATTCAAAAACTTCTGTATGAGAAGAAAACAATTCTTGCTATGAGAAATTCTAGTATATTTTCTATTTCAACTATAGAATGTTTGTGCGTGGAATCAGAGTGGTATTTAATGAAGTAATTTTTTGGATGACTGGTCACTAGATATGAATTTTTTTTGTTTTCCGTTATTATTGAAGAAGGAAATTGTCTATGTTGTCAAAATGTATAGTCTTTAATTTATTGCCAGAAATGGCCGTGTATAGTGTTGAAAAATGATATGTGTTGATGTTGTTGATCTGATATAAAGTTTACTAAAAGTTCTTTAGGATTTTTTAGAATCCACGTTTGATTTACACCACTTCTCGCATATATAATCGCAAAATACGTTTGAATGTTCTCCTTCACAGGAGTTTATATTTTCATGAGGAGCAAAGATAGGGGCTTGGTAGAGGACTTACTGGATACACCAATGCATCTTTGTTTCTAAGAGTTTGTATGTAGTTTAGGAATCCAGTATAGATACGGTAACCAATATTCATTCGACCCATTGACTGGAATATTAAATGTGTCCAAAACTGAAGCATGGTTTTGAGGAATTTTATCTTTTGAAAGGGTAGTTAGAGTCAATGCCAAGTTCGTTTAAAATGTAGTTGTAATATTAAGTCTTGCAAACAAAGACAATGTTGTTACAAGAGTTGTCAGCTGGGACCAAAACATATTTCTCGTGTAACCTATCTAATTCTTTTATCACTTCTGGTTTACTAAATACAGAATGGTAGATGGTATGCACTTTTGTTTAAATATGTCTAATTCGGGATTTCAAAATGTCTCTTATATTCTTAATCCATTATGACAATGTATTATTATATAATCACACTCTATGAACTATCATCAAATTTATGATATTTTGGTATTGAGCACTGTTTGGTATCTTCACCTTTCATATTCCATAAGTAGAAATATATTATGACAAATGGGATGATTTCAGCTTCTCCATTTTCAACTTTCCATTATCACCTGCAGGTGGTGTTTACATCCCTCAACTGATTCGATATGCAAGAACTTGTTCTGCATTTGATCATTTTTTAAATCGAGCCAATCTACTGAAAAACAAGTTCTTGTGGATGCTTCATGTGTAGAAGTTTTTTGAATAACTTCTGTGTCGTAAGAATATAAATACAGGTTATCTAATGAAGACACACAATTTGTGTCCATAGAAATTTTAAGAGACTGTGGAAAAAACTTTATCACCAAAGACTACTGTGAATAAAGATATTGTGAATGAGGAACTCTGGTATCTTTCAAAATCACCCTCAGAGTATCTCTGCATAGAAAAATTTTAATCGTAGATTTAAAAGGCAATATCAAAATTAACGTTTCGCATTTGATCAAATAGAATTATGTTTTCATGTGCCATCTTAAACGTGCTATGTTCGTTAATTCTAAAAAACGAAAACAACACATTGTTACTATGATTTTTAGACAGTTGTTAAGGATAACGTTTTAAGTCATTTGCGTATCACGTAAGATATGAACTAAGCCAAAGGAGTACCATGCAAGCGTCATTTCATATATCGCTTGATATATTGTGCAGATTTCACCACTACACATTGATAAAAGGTGAATATAACGAACAATGATCAATCTCATAATTCCTATAATCAATGCAAATTAGAGAGTTGGGCAAACATGGGCCCCTGAATATACCAGAGGTGGGATCAGAGGAGTAAGCATCCCCAATCGACCGGTCACATCCACCATGAACCCTATATCTAGATGGGGTTATCCGTAGTCAAAATTGGTGTGCCACGAACGGCCTGACAATCTGTATTAAACAAGTTAAACAGCATATGACCAAATGATAGGTCATAATGACCATAGAATTTGCGAAATGCTGCCTTTAAACGAGACTGTTGAAAGTCCTGTACCATCAACTTGTTTGTCAGTAGCCTGTCTCAATTTAAATCTGACCATACACTGAGCAAGCTCTTGCGTATCGAATCAGTTGAGAAATATAAACACCATATACAGGTGATAATGGAAGTTAAGAAAGGAGAAGCTGACAGCATTCCGTTTATTATCCCGATTACATGCAATGTTTCATATCATTTGAGTATGACAAATATTTACCCGTCTTTATGAAATAAATATAATTTTCAAATAATCCACAAATATATATTCATTATATGGATAAGAAATATAAACAATACCACTGTTTGCCCATTTTAGTTTAGCATGCAATTATATCATGATATACTGGCTTACATTTTTTATGATTTTTTTTTATTTATGTGAAAAATTGGGAAGATGACGACCAGTGATAAAACCGAGTTGTACATTGTTTGATAAAAGCAAGCATGGAAGACTGTGGCGTCATTTTGAAGAATAGAAATCCGACAAAAATATGTAATTGATCATTTCATTGTGTTTTCTGTCTTCTTGCAGGTTGAATCTACATCTGAGAATGACATATTCAATATTAATGAAAAGAAACACGAGGGAAATCAAGTGGATGACGACAATGGAGCCCGACAGAGTATAGAACATGTTGACAAACTTAGCAGTAAGTACTTTGTTTAACGATGTTTGTGCTGTTTACATATTCAGTAGTCCATAGGGCTCCAGGGATTATCTTTGTTTCTGATCGCTCCGTTGTGGTTTTTTAGTTTGACTTTTTCTATTCTTCTCTTCTTTGTGTGTTTCCGCGCGCGTGTGTAGATTTGCGTGTATGAAGGGAGTTCACTGACCTAACCATAGAGAAAACAGTAGTTCCATAAGGCATATCGCTCTTCTAAGTCACCTTCCTCCTGCCATTGTTCATTCATATGATTTTCTAAACGTTTGTGTATTATCATTTTGCCATGAAAACTTTTGGCTCTATATTGTTGCCCCAACCTAACCCCAAAAGTCACTACTTAACCTAATTTTAGTGAAAAGTGATTATAACGAACAGTGACCAATCTTATAACTCCTATAAGCAATACAAAATTGTTGGGCAAACACAAAACCCTGGATAAACCACTTGCTACACCAGGAGTGATATTAAAGGATTTGATGATGTTTTGAAATTTGAATCAAACTTCGAGGTTCAGGTCAAAGACCATGTAATGAAATACAGGGTCTTACCACAATGAATAGAAAATATATAAACATAAAGTCCTACTAAGTAGTTCAGGAAATATTGCCTGCATTAAGTTTTTTTAAAGGAGCTCAAACTCCATGCTGATAGAAAGAAGATTAAAATATTGGTACCGAAAGAGAGGTACTACATGTAAAACTTATACGATATCAATTTTAATGCACCAGATGCGCATTTCGACAAATTATGTCTCTTCAGTAATGCTCAACCGAAATGTTTGAAATCCGAAATAACAATGAAGTTTTAGAGCTATTATAGGCAAAAAAAAAAATGTGCCAAAAAAGAGTAGTCAAATTCGTTCAAGGATAAGAGCTATGTGTGAGGGAGATAATCCTTAATTTTGAAATGAATTTCTAAATTTTATAACAGCAATTAAATATACATCCGTATTTTCAAGCTAGTAACGAAGTACTTAGCTACTGGGCCTTAGAGACCCTCGGGGACTAACAGTCCACCAGAAGAGGCCTCGACCCAGGGGTCATAATGTAAAACTTATACGGTACATGTATCTTGAGGACTGTGTGTATGGAATATGAGTCATATCATATATGACTCACAGCGGATGTGACCGATCGAGATGGGATGATTACTCCTAATCCCACCTCTGGTATATCCAACTGTCTGTGTTTACCAAATTCTCCAATTTGTATTGCTTATAGGAATTATGAGATTAATTACTGTTCGTTGTTCGTTATCATCGCTAAGAATTCAAAACTTATAAGCACTATAAAACATTTGGACGGATAAACGGATGTACAAACAGGACAACTCCAATATGCCTCCCCGACTATAATTTCAGGCACAAAATAAATCAACACACTCGGAAACATTTTCGTTTTGACATTATATAATGTGGTCCTGCTACTCTTGGAAGGTTGAAGGTAATGAACTGTGATTAATTTCATAACTCCTTTAAGGAATACTAAATTAAGATTTTGGCAAACACGGACCCCTCGACACACCAGCAGTGCGATCAGGTGCCTAGGATTAGTAACCATTCCCTGTCGCCCGATCACCATCGCCGTGAGCCCTATATCTGAAGATATAGAACTATCCATATTGTGAAAAGAAATGTTTCATTTCACTTCCTGTGTATACCCATATAAAACTTTGATAGCCTAATTTTACCCCACCTTACTGCTGAGGGCTCTGAATAAAAAAAAAAACAACCTTAGATTTGAACTATCTCGAGAATATTGCATATCGAAAGAGTAGTCTTGACCCTGTTGTTGAGATGAAGGTAATTATTGATATTTCCACATTAAATCTTTATGCAAAACGTTGATCCCCTACTGTGACCCTAATCTATATTCCCTGGGCTCATGATTTGAACAAATTTCAATCTGAACTACTTTGGGATGGCTGCATATTGATATGACTAATTGTAGATTTTTTATTATTTTTTTTTTTTTACTACGGATCACTGTTAATCTGATTAAGATATAAGGCTCATGGCGAGGTTGACCGATCGACAGGGAATGTTTATTCCCCCTAGGTACCTGATCCTATTTCTGGTATTCCCATGGGTCCGTGCCCTGCTCTTATTTTTCTATTCTTTTTAAAAATTATGAGATTGATTACTTATTAGGATAAACTCCATTGCTATTAACTATTATTCAATCCTCACACAGTGCACGTGAGTTAAATGTTTCGTACAAACCATGAATGAAACAGTAGGAATAATGACTATTGATCAATTTAATTACACCCATAAGGAATACAAAATTAAGGCATGGGAAAACAAAGACCCCTGGACATACCAGTATTGAAAACATGTGCTTAGGAGGAATAATCATTCCCTGTCGACCGATTATATCTGTCGTGAACATTATCTCAATCAAGTGAACGTGGTAATCTGCAATTAAATTCAGGAGATTTTTGTATAGATATATTCCCATCATGGGTTGAACTACAGAATGCTTGTACAAATTCAAATGTTACTGTATACACACTTTTATAATCATATCATTCAAACATTTCTTATAAAGAACTATTTGACAGTTATCATTGCATCCACATGGAAATGCAGTACCTTGGGTCCTGATTCAGTTATCTTCTCGTTGTCTACTAAAAGGGGTACTTAATGTTGGATTGTTTCTGTGATGGTGATTTTCCCCCCAAAATGACAAGATGGAGTGGTCCGGTGAATTAAAAGGATTGTAAAGAAGTTGGTTACCACCATTATTAATTTGAAATATGTGCGCCGATATTCATTTCTTAAGTGAACCTTTAGTTTCCCCCACATATATTAAAACACATAGGTTACGCTCAAAAGCGTAGACAGCGTTAGAAGATTACAAGTCAAATTATGAAAAGTGTTGGTACAGAAACTAGGTCCGGTGAGATTACTACTAAATGAATTTCTAGTGCAGATACTATTGAATAAGAGGGTAGTGTTTTAGTTATGAGACGTTTGTGGTATCCATGTGACCGTGAATATCAATTTGCTAGAATATGGATGCATCAGTCACGCAAAACGGCTTGGATTAGAAAAGCCTTTTATGAATATTAATTTTAAAACCCTGGCAAATCAAATTATTAGGTCAAACGTATACACTGTACTGGTGGACTGTCAGTCTCCAAGGGTGACTACAGCCCAGTAGCTAAGTACTACGTTACTAGCTTGAAAAAAAAAAACCGGATGTAAATTTAATTGCTGGTGTAAAATTTAGGACTTCATTTCAACATAAAGGATTATCTCCTTCATGCATAGATCTGATCCTTAGACGAATTTGACTCCAGTCTTTGATACTCTGTTTTTCCTTTTCATTATTACAAGTTTATTGTTATTTCGGATTTCCAATGACTTGAGCATCATGAAGAGACATTCTTTGTTGAAATGCGCATCTGGTGCATCAAAATTGGTACCGTATAAATTTTACACTGAAATGTAAAAACAAAAGATTCAAGTATATTTATATACTTCTAAACAAAACTTTCTCTGTGACCCCTAGTAAAACAAGATGGAGTGACTTCTTATAAGCAGATGACATCGAGGGAAAATAATCCCAAACTAACTTTTACAATAACATAGAACGGTAAACGTCAACGGCTCAAAAATAGAATGATAAATGAATGTTAGCATCAAATTCATTTTTATTCAAATCAAGAAAGGGAACTCAACGATGTTACTCTTTGTCACAGTGAGGAGGAAACAATATAACATATACTGTGGAATGTGCTCGTGTCTGATCATTTCTAGATTATTTTTGGAGTTTATTTAGAAAAAAAAAACAATAATTCAAAATTAGGTTTTTCAACAATATTTTATATTATTCATCCTTGGGGAAAAAACAAGAGCATATAAAATGGAGAGAAAATTGTGTGTGTAATTTGCAATATCATATTTTTCAACTATAAAACACAAAAAATATTGCTTAGAAACATGGTGATACTGAAAATATTTGTATCATTCGAAACAGATGGATCCAAATTTTTCTATAGCTTTCTCTCTTTGCAATAATTGAAAAATTAGTACTTCTACATAATTTCATGAAATTATAATGTAAATTATATACGAATGTTTATGGGAGAAAGCAGTCTTTGTAGCTGGAGCAGGAAAACATTTCAATGATCATTTATACAAATTATAGTTAACACAAAATATATTTCTCTTTACAATCACAACATGCTACTGTATAGCAGGTTAATATCGCGGTCGAAAAAAAACGCGAATTTTTCATTCAGCAACAAATCACGGTCGGTTTTATATCGCGGAAAAACAAATCTTAATATTCTTCAATTTATTATCAATATGAAAGATTAATTCACTGAATGTGAAAATTGCGGAAATTCTGTTTCAGCGAATATAGCAAAAATTTACTCCGCGAGTTAATTTTCTGTTATACAGTATGTGGGAAATCTTAGGTGGACGTGGTTTGTTATTTCGAACAACTGATTTAAATTTGAAGCTATATCAAGAACTATTTACAATCGTTCACTGAATAAAATCTAGCAATTCACAATCCCTCTTTTAGAATATATGTTCTTATCTATCCCAGGCACTCTATTTATCTATGATTAGCTTTAAATGTATATGTCTTATTTGTCAACATTCAACGTTAATGCACAAAGAAAATTTATTTTTAAAAGTTATTTGATATATGGAAAGGTTAAGAGCCTGTACACAATATTAACAATACTCCCTCTAACCCGTGTACACATCCTTGAACATGAATGAACATTGTCTCTTAAACCAATACATCTTTTCAATGTAAATTCTTTTTCATCTCAGTCAGGGGTAACTACAGAAACTGTTATGGAGACTGGATGGAGGAAGAGATTAGAATAGTGTTGATCGGTAAAACTGGGAGTGGGAAAAGTGCAACAGGTAACACCATTCTCGGGGAAAAAATGTTTCGATCATCTGTTTGGGCGTCATCACAGAGAAACAAGTGTTTCATACAACACACAGTTCGATTCGGCCGAAAAATTATAATTGTTGATACACCTGGCGTTTTTGACACAAAACAATCGAATGAAAACATCCAGCACGAAATTGCAAAATGCATAGGCATGACATCGCCCGGTCCCCACGCTTTTATTATGGTACTAAGCATTTCCAGATACACAGAGGAAGAACACAAATCTGTTATGCACTTTGTCAACCACTTTGGTGAAAACGTCTTCAAGTATTTCATTGTTCTTTTTACACGAAAAGATGCACTTGAAGAGGAAAACGTATCTTTACAGGACTATATCAAAACCGTTCCTCCACATTTGATCAGATTTATTGAGAAGAGTGGTGGAAGAACCATTGCATTCAACAATAGACTGAATGGAGAAGAAATGGATACACAAGCTGTTGAGTTATTGTCGATGATCTTGGACAATGTAAAGTACAATGAGGGCAAGTGTTACACAAATGAAATGTATCTCGAAGCTGAAAAGCTTATGAAGGAAAAGAAAGAGGCGGATCTAAAAATGGCGAAAGAAGAACAAGATAAAGAACTCAAAGCAATTGAAAAGAAACTAGCTGAAAAGTATGAAGCAAAGTTTGCTCAAGAACAAGAAAGGCTATCTAAAACACAATCGCATCTCGAGGAGCTGATAAGAAAGCATGAGCAAGACAAGGAACAATCGCAGGAACTTAAACAGAAGATCAAAGAATTAGAAAAGAATCGAAAAGATAGCAAAGGGGAGAATAAAGAAAAGTTTAAACAAACATTAGAAACCCTACAACAGGAACTGCTCAACAAAAAGGCTGTAAGAGAAAGAGAAGCACACGAAATCAAAGAACTGCAAAAACTTAATGAAAAAAAAAGAAAAATTCAAGAAGATTTAAAAAAAGTGCAGGAAGAAGAGCGGAAAAGATTGGCCAAAGAAATAGACGAGAGATTCCGGAAAGCACAAGAAAACTTACGGGACAAATATAGGGTGGAAATTGAACAAGAAAAAGGCTTTTACACGATAATGAAAGATACGATTGTCTCTGGCGTTGCGAATTTGAATCCCTTTAGCTGGTTTTCCTGAATGAAAAATAGCCATACCAGGCACATTGAATTTGTATATGTCTTGCTCTAAATTGTACATTTAGTGTATCTTTTGAATATATACACAATATTTAATTAAGGACTTGTACCCAGGATATGTTTGGCATGCCCGCAAAAGAAATATTCCGAGTACATATACAATAATTATTAACATAGAATATGCTTTCTTTCGAGTTTAATTGTTGTGGATGAAACAACAAACAAAATAAAACAACAACGATAAACAAAAAGGGAAGAAAAAACAACACACACACACACACACACACACACACACACACAAAGGGACCAGTGCATCGTAAGTTAACAAAGACGAAAGAAACACTTCACAGGAATTTCTAATTGCAATTGATGAATTACTGGGAACAAAATCAATCAAACTTCTTCCAGCGATATGTAAACGTTTTCTAAAAGTAATAAAGAGACAAACAATTCAGAGAAATGAAGCAAAATTAACTTTTTTCGATCTGTACCCTGAAAATGTTGAAATTAGACAGGAAGAGGATGATATGATTTTCATGAAACTTTTGCCATATAGCAAAAGAAAACAAATCCAACATATAAAGATTGGGAAAATAATCTGAGAGAAAAAGATAAAAACCACAAAAATGTTTCGATAAAGATATTTCCAAATACATCTACTGCTTGTAGTGAAAGCAGATTCTCACAGAATTGAGCACTGTTAGTTGTGCTTTTTTATCACTGTCGTGTATCGGCGCCGGTTATGAAGTGTTTGGACAAAGTGAATATAGCGATAAATGAAGTACAGTACATGATGTGTGTATGCTGTGCAGGTTGAGATTACAGTAGATATAATGTTAAATATTCGAAATGTCATCATCTTCTTATTATTTTAATGAAATTGGCGCGTGTTTATTTTGTTAATAAGCCCTGGTCACACAGTCACAAGTTGGTGCAACGAGTGCTGGATAATTATTACTAACCACAACTCTTTAGGTGTCGCATAAGACTCGAACATATATCTGTGCATGTCAAAGAAATATATCTTCATCTCACCAGTACTCGGCAAGCAGCGGCAAGTATTTTGAAAGGTTTAAAATTGTTGTGTGAGTTTTTGCTTGCACAAATGTTTTAGACATGTTGATATGATTTCACCCAATCTCGTGTGTGTGTCAGTGACATAACGTCAGATGTCACCCCCTTCTCGTTGTGCTGGAAGTAGCTCAAGATGCTTCGAGTTGCATTGCGAGTTCGGAGGACAATAATACTATCTCTGCTCAACATGCATCCGACAGGCAACGGGTTTCCAAGACGTCTGTTCAATGCAAGGTGAAGATAACGAACAGTGATCAATCTCATAACTCC